>NW_026623657.1:64775-67197 GCF_030028575.1 Malurus melanocephalus | reverse complement strand
GCCCCGCCCCCAACCGTGACTCAGCCGTTCCCCCGCGCTCCCATTGGCYGCCGGCCACGCGCGCGCAGCAGAGGGTGACGGCCCCGGGGCTCTCCATTGGCTCGGACGGCCGTGACGTCATTGCCGGCGCGGCGGGAGCGTGACTCAGCACGTGGCGGCGGTGACTCAGCGCCGGAGCCGATAAAGGCGGGGCTTGGCTTTGGGTCCGGCTTTGTGTCCGGTTTTGTGTCCCCGTTTGTGTCCGTGTGCACCGGGTGAGGCTCCCCCCGCGCTATGGAGCTCCCGTGGCTGGGCGAGCACTGCTCGGAGCGCTCCTGCAAACAGCTCGGTAAGTGCGGCCTCGGTAAGGAGCGATCCCCCGGGCTGGAGCCCCCGAGCATCACCCGCCCCGGTGGGCTCGTCACGGAGGGGTAACGCGTGTACCGGGGGCCGGTCCTGTTCCCCGGGGCTGTACAGGGCTGCTATTGTAGTCCGCCCTCAGCCGGTCTAGGGCAAGAGTGATGGTTGTTGTTCTTGTACGTGTTAAGCTGTTAAGGGGGGCTTTTCAAGAGTAAAATTATTTTTGAAGCTTGGCTTTGGATTTGTACTTCATCTCTCAGTTCTCACTGAGATTCCTGCATTCGAGAATCTCCTGAGGTGCTTATGGCTTGAGTTTGTCTTACGCTACAGATTAAAAGACAAAAACTTACTACTCTTTAATATTTGTGAGGAATGATCTAATCTCTTCAGAGGTAATTGGATTGTGACTAGACAAAAATTGCTTTAGAATTTATTTGTAGTCTTTTGTGAGTACACTCAGAGTTGTTAGCTTTGTTCCATGAAAACCTCTTTTCTTTCTTTATTCTCCCAGATTTCCTTCCTCTGAAATGCGATGCATGTGGGGAAGTCTTCTGTAAAGATCACATCCGTTATGATGACCACAGGTGCAGCTCTGCTTACAARAAAGTAAGTTCCTGTTTGATGTGAGTCAGTAATTCACCCTGCAGAATTGCTTAGTCACTTATAAAGGCTGCTCTGAAACTTCACCTGTGGCTTCAATAGAAGTGGATGAGAGAACCACAAGATGCAAGTTAATAAGACATCTGGATTTCAAATATATAGAAACATGACATTTCAGAAGTTGCTGCTGGTAGATTGTATTTTCTTTCCCTTACAGTGCATTTCCCAGAGAAGAGTGCTTTATATTTTAAGTAATATAATGTATTGTGTCTAAAATTTTCTGCAGTCCAAGTCTTATAAGTTGAAGGAGAGCAAACATGAAACTACAGAAGAAATAAATAGAACAAGTGGGTTCAAACTTTGATCTAATGGGCTGTACTTGGGTTTAGAAGTATTCAAAGACTGTAATTCCAGAAAAGCCAAAAGGATATTTAAAGTCAACTTACCAAATATGTAGCTACAAGTTCATTTGGCAAGGCATGTCTGTGGTTTTCAGATGGTGATTTGCATTTATTATTGTATCTTTAAAAGCATTAGTAAATGAAAACATGAAACACTTAGGAATAGGCCTCTATCACCTGTGGGACAGAGAAAGGGAAGGACAGAAAAATAGGATAGGACTTGATTATCTTAAAGGTCTATTTCAACCTAAACAATTGTGTAATTCTGTGATTCTGATCTATGTTTTATGTTTGYAGAATGTGCAGGTTCCAGTGTGTCCCCTCTGTAACACTCCTATCCCAGTGCAGAAGGGAGAAATCCCAGATATTGTGGTTGGAGCCCACATAGATAAGGACTGCAAATATAATCCAGCACAGCAAAAGCAGAAGGTGAGAAAATTGCTGTTCAACTCTAAACTGCCTTCCTAATCTTTGTGAAGTTGGGCCTTCTGACAGCAGAATGTGTAGCATTGCTCTGCTTCATCTTAGCTCTAAGGGTTCTTGAACACTTGTGCTTCAGCTTGGTCACTGCTCACAGAAAGCAAACATTGCAAACTTCCTGTCCTCTCTTCCTTAGATCTTCACAAACAGATGCTTAAAGCCAGGCTGCAAAAAGAAAGAGATGATGAAGGTGGTTTGTGAACAGTGTGGTGGCAAYTTCTGCATAAAACATCGGCATCCTCTGGATCACGACTGCAAAGGGAGCAGCCACCCCATCTCCAAGGCAGGGTAAGCTGATTGTGATTTTTCAGCTCAAGCTGAGATTTCAGAGCTGGTATCAGGGGTAGGTGGGGAGCTTGGGCAGACAGGGGATTCTGTAAACTCCTGGTTGTGTTAATAAAATAGCCATGATTTCCTCTTTGCATCTCAGGCTGAATTTTTGAAATGTCAGCCTTAATTTCTGAGCCAAGAGAAAAAGCTTGCCAAATTTTTCTAGAATTTTCAAGCTTACCCGAGTCAGGCTCTCCTGACTCAAGTACTCTTTGGTGTCTAGGTCCAAAAACTAGAATCTTAAAGCTCTGTCCAGCACCTTGGAGTAACCA
>NW_026623657.1:60818-63204 GCF_030028575.1 Malurus melanocephalus | reverse complement strand
TCAGGGGGTCAAGACCTCAATTTCATGTGTCACTGGAGCCATTTCTCTGCGTGCTGGAGCTGCTGGGCTGGAGTGTTGGCTTAGGACTGACTGGAGGGTAATTGCAGCCCCTTCAATCTGCATTCTGCTGAGGTGGGAGGAGGAACAATTGGCAGAGCAGAGGATGCACAATTCCCTGACCTGGGGAAAATAATCTTTGGGAGAGATAAGATAATAAGATATGGGAGCATCAGTGCCATTAATGCAGGTGCTCTGTACAACCTTGAGGGGTACTGCAGTTGTGTGCAGATTGTTGTGTCTCTTGTTTCTCTTTGAACAGTTTAATCTTGGAGTGGGAATGCTCCCTGAGGAGGAAATGTGGATTTATGGACCTTCACAGGGATAGCATGTAAACAATCAACACTTTGAGTCGTAGGCCTTTCCTAGGAAAGGACAGCTGTAATCTCTGGCCAGCACAGAGCAAATATCTGTGCTATCCCACATTAATGTTTGACCCAGTGTGATTTCTCATCCTGGAGAAGTTTTTGGAGATGATCACAGCTGGCTGGCCAAACTGAACATGTAGGAATGAATTACCACTGCTCACTCCACATAATCTAAACTTTTGCAATCATGCAGCCAAAACTGCTTTGACAGTATCTGTAATGCTGTGTTTTACCACAGGATGTCACAATAGGCTATGCAATAACACAAGCTTTATTTTAGAAAATCTAAACATAGAAAACATGCTTTGTCTGTCCACAATGGAGCAAAAGCTTAAATTACAACTTCAATTTTAGGTACCACCACCCTCTGATTACTCTCTGCGTGCCAACGCATTAACTCAGCCCTGGCACATTGCTACATTTTATATACATTTTATAATTTTTGTGTATAATGTATAACTGGCCACTCATTCCTAAATGCTGCCATGCATCCCAGTGGTGGTTTGGGAAGGGCTTTCCAGGCTCTGACCATGGTGTGAGGACAAAGAAGAGAAGGTRGAAGAGGAGGAAGGCAAGATTACCTCTTGCCATCAGAGCATGGAATGGAACAGGGACTTCTTTGCCATCTGCTTCCAGATCATCACAGCTGCTGCTGGGAGCCAAGCAAAAGGAAACAACAAYCCTGTCTCAGGTTATCCTGAAATAAAGGTGTCATCTACGTGTGCATTTGTGGTAAMAATTCTGGCCCTTAAATTACCACGGGCAAGTGGAAAAGTTTGTGCATGTGGTATTTATAGAAAATTAAAACATGGAAACCAATTTGCTTCCTGGAAATTGTCCTTGGATGTGTTTTCTCCTCCTGTCAAACCACACCCTTGGCCTCTTCCCACGCATTCCCTCAGACCCCATCGGGACACGGGTAATGCCACCTCACACTTTAGGATTTTTTAGGGATCAGAACAGCCATTTTCCAGAAAGCCACATCTCAGCGTGTCAGCAGCAGCCACAGCCCCCACACCCGCTGTGACCAGCAGCACCCAGCTCGGCCTGGCTTCCACCGGGTGTGCTGCAGGGAAGGTGCGCTCTGCCAGGGCCCGGAGATCGCTGTCAGACCGTGGGGGGATCCTGGGAGGCCCCGGGGATCCCGGTCAGGGTGTGGGTGGATCCCGGTCAGGCCCCGGGGATCCTCTGAGCACACGGGCGGGTCCCGATCAGGCCGTGAGGATCCCTCTGATTACACTGGAGGGTTCCGGTCAGTCCCCGGGTTCCTGGCGATCCCGATCAGGCTCTGGGACGCGTCCCGGTCAGGCCCTGGTGATTCCAGTCAGGTTCTGGGGATCCCGCTCAGGCCCCGGGCCGATCCCGTTACCAGGAATCTCCCAGGCACTGGTGATCCCGCTCAGGTCCCGGGCCGGTCCCGTTACCGGGAATCTCCCCGACCCTGGGGCAGGTCCCGCTCAGGCCCCGGGGCCGGTTCCGTTACCGGAATCTCCCAGACCCTGGGGCAGGTCCCGCTCAGGCCCCGGGGCGATCCCGTTACCGGGAATCCCTCAGACCCTGTGGCAGATCCCGCTCAGGCCCCGGGCCGATCCCGTTACCGGGAATCTCCCAGGCCCCGGTGATCCCGCTCAGGCCCCGGGCCGGTTCCGTTACCGGAATCTCCCACACGAAAGGGGCGGGGCCACAGGCGGGTCTCGGCGCACAAAGATGACGTCACCAAGCCCCGCCAGAAGCCGGTTGTACGTTTCTCCGCACACGTGTTCCCGGTTGGCACTTTAATTCCGAGCGCGGCTTCCTATTGGCCAGCGRGATGATTGACAGGGCGAGAACCAATCAGCTGCCTCCATTTTCTCCTGGTGACCAATAGGAGGCAGGGGGCGGGCGGCGGCGCCAAGCGTGCTCGGTTAAAAGTGGCGGGGCGGCGGCGGCGGGAGGTGCGTGAGGGGACGGGACGGGACGGG
>NW_026623657.1:34877-60212 GCF_030028575.1 Malurus melanocephalus | reverse complement strand
GTCTGTTTCAGAGTCTGTTTCAGAGTCTGTTTCAAGGTAAATTGTTTGTGAAAGAGCCAACAGTTGCCTTTGTACTGAAAATGACACGGAAAGTGACAGTGTTGGGGCAGCTGGGGAAAGCAACTTAAATCCGATTTTTCTCGCAGGAATAGTATGGAGTTACAAGTAGACCTCGTTTCAGAATCGTGTTTTCTGCAACTCCTGTTCATCTTCACCCTAATGTCAGTCTAATTAAAGATAAAACTGATGAGGCAATTCTTCAAGCATAGTTTTATCACATTAGCTTATATGAACACGTAAAAACTTGCAATTTAAACAGAATTGATGATTTAAAACTGTTTAGTAATCCAGTAGGTTTACCTTTTACCTTTGAGTGCACACGTGTCTCAGTTCAGTGTGATGTGTTGTAACCAGCAAAAGTCACAGCCTCAGTTTTTTGGGAATTCCTACCAGGAATTTTCCACAGCAGGGCCTCAGGGGATAATAGGTGTGGAGATTCCAACAGGAGACTGATAAAATATGAGTTTTACAATAGCTTAACTATAATGTTCTCCTAAAAAAAACCTGAAAATTCTCCAAAATTAATCAAATTTCAGTGCATACATACATTTCATAGTTAGGCAGTCACAAATAATTACCATACCAGTKTAATTGTASTATAACTGTCTGTATATGAGACTGACATTTAATAYTAAAAAAGGTTCTAACTGCATTTGTATGGTTTCTGTTATAGAACAATTCTGTTCCAGAATGCCGAAAATGAATGTGGAAAAAAAAGAAAAGAAGGCAGAGAAGAGAAAAAAGCTGAAGCAACACGTGGCCCAAAAGGACAAGCTGGAATTGGAAACTAAACCAAAGAAGAAGAAGCAAAAGCTGCAGGTAAGGCTGTTTAATTCAATAYATTATCAATTTGTTGTTGCTGTAGATTCTGTTCTGAACATGAATGTAGCGTTGGATTCAGTTGCAGTGATTCCTTGGATGAAATATGCTAAAAGGAAAAGAGAAATTAAGCCAAATGTGGGTACAATCATAGCAGGCAAGGCCTGATCTCTGTTTGTTTTGGATGTTTCTGTGAAAGGCAGGGAATGGATGTGGGTGAAAGGTGAACCAAGTGAGGAGCTGTCATATGGCAATGTCAACATAGCTTCAGTCTTCATGTGATTCTGAGTAGCTGGGAAAACATCAAAGATGTTTGCTTGGAAATTCTCCTGGTTTTTGGACAGAATGTCAAGTGGCCAGAAGGTGTCAGCAATCTCTTTGTATTCCTGAACGTTTTATGAATTAATTTTATGAGAAYGAAATTAGCAAGCTCAGTATGTTACTTGTTATTGTCACTTGTTACTTTTGTTAACATTTGTTACTTTCTGCTTTCTACAAGTAGAAACTTGGAGCTGGAAGTTTGGGGTTTTTTTTGTGGTGGAAATTATGCATAAACAGGACAATTCAATTCTGCTGGTCTTAGTGGTTATTATGGAATGAAAATCAAAGAACTRTAAAGCAGTTTAAGAAGTGGAGAGGGAAAGCAGGTTTTTTTCCTCAGGAATTTTTGAGGATCMTCTCAAGCTCTTGTTTTTTGGCCTAACATAAAATAGATGTGAAAGCTGCTTGTTATTTCCTTTATCATGAGATGTGTAGCTCAGTGGAGATCAAGTAACTAAAAATTAATACTTATTTTGTATTTGTGCCRTTATAATTGAATCTGAGTGAGAATAATTTTCCAGGATAAAACAGTGTGAAATTGAAACGTCAGAATGCAAGTTTTATTGGCTGTGACAATCCGTATAATTTCATGCAAAACTACCAAACATCCCAGGTGAACTTTAAGCCCCATGGCAAGTGGGGCCTTTTTGGACCATCTGATGTTCAGTGATCAGTYCTTAGAACACCCAGATGAGTTTTGTGGGCTGTGCAGACTGTGCAAGAGAGCAAATATTAATGGCAAGAAGAATCCTTAATACTCTCAGGGAACACCACTAAGCACAACAGTTCTTAGAATCATAAAAGTTGATGCCAGTGGGTGGCTTGAACATGTATATAGTGAGTTTTAGGGAATGCCATATAAGGTCTATGCCAAGACATTTCTTGGCATCAGCTTTATAAACTGTAACTGTTGATAGCAGGGAAGTCTAAATTAATAAACTTTTTTTTTTTGTTTGTTTGAAATGACTGTTGAGAATGAAAAAYGTGAGGCAGATCTTAATTTTACTTCAGAAATGGTTAAAAGAAGTTAATTGCTCGGCAGTTTGATTGTTACTCAGTGTGTACTCCCATTTTTGTGTGAAATGCTTGGTTAAGGCACATTGGTATTTATGCTTTAAAGTGCTTTTGGACATCAAATCTTTTCAGCATGGAAAGTGTAGTAGAAAATGAGGTAAAACTGCTGTTTGAACAGGAAGATCAGGAGGAACTCTGGGAATGCAGTGATGTGCTCAGTCAGGGTGRATGGTTCCAAGTAAGAAATTTGGGACAAAAATAAAGGCAACTGCTCAACTGCTGAGAGCGTTTATTCTGCACCCTTACTCTCCTTGATTTCTGTCATTTTAAAATAAGCTGGAATTTTGCTAGACCYATAGGAATTCCTGAATCATGGTGACTGGATTCTGATGAGCTGTGATTGGCTTTCAGTGCAGTCACTCAATTAAAGAAAACTTCCTGGCRTTCTTARAGTAAGGATGGGTGTGCTCCAGTTTTTCCTGAGGAGTCCCATGTGTGGTAGAAAGAAGTCAAAATTTTTGGTGGGACWCARATTCATTAAGTTATTTTCCTGTGACTTGACTTTTTTTTTTTTCTGTCAATTCTAGCCTAGCAAATTTTATCTCCAAAGTGGAGAATACAAATCTCTAATTGATTTAGTTATAGAGCTACAAGCAAGTCCACCTGTGTTTTAGGTGACTGAATTTAGTGTACACTGATCGTTCCTTCTTGAAATTTGTTTCAAAAATTCTTGCCAGCATTTTTCCTTRGAACAGCTTGACCTTTCTGAGTAATCTTGATGTTTTATTGATTTTCATCTACTCAATTTCTTCTGTTTACACTAAATAGCAATAAGCATTTCAAAACCAATATGAATGTTTCCATGAGTGATCTTAGAACCACACAGCWCTAAGTGACACATCTCTAGTGAAGCTGAGTTTTAAAGTTTAATTAAGTTTTAAAACTTAATTCATCCTTGTGGTTTATCTGAGTGATTTTCCTAATGTTACTGTTAGCCATTTGGCAAGAATTGCAAAGCATAGGGTTTTTTATGCCTAGACATTATTTTTACATSTTTTTTAGTAACTTTTATATTTTATTAACATATGTTGAACTATCAGAAAGTTTTTTTCTTTCAAATTGTAACATAGACATGAAGAGATGTAAAATGTGCCATGTAGATTGGTAGTTTCAAGTTGAATATTGGCATCTTAGGTCACAACTTGCTGATGGTTTTTTCTGAGACCAGTTAATTTTGTTTCAGTTCTCTGCTGTTTGCWGASCTGCTGGCTTTCTACACAACAGTAGGAAAYTCTTTCAGCACAGAACATCTATTAGGCAAGACTCAAAATTCGTAATCCGTGGAAAACAATATTAATTT
This sequence comes from Malurus melanocephalus, assembly GCF_030028575.1. NCBI lineage: Eukaryota > Metazoa > Chordata > Aves > Passeriformes > Maluridae > Malurus > Malurus melanocephalus. Next base: position 56,638 of record NW_026623657.1, on the reverse strand, counting down.
CCTGTTCCTTCCCAATTTAGTCTAGTAAACATGGAAACTTCAAGGAAAATTACAATGACTAAGGGACAATCGATCTTTATAAATCAAATCCCCATGCTGGTGGTTGAAGGGTACTTTAGGTAATGCTCAGCCAGCCAGTGGGTGTTTCCTTGTACTTCCTCGTTATCTTCAGCATTTCTAGTGGTTGGAGGAGGAGGAATCAACATTTTCCTCAGATAAAGGCAGGATCAGTGGGAAAGGAATTTAATTTTTGAGATTCCATGCAGATACTACAAACAATGGCAAATAAACAAGTAGCTCATGGTGTTTCTTTCATCAGAGTGTGCAGGTGCCCAAACAGTAAGATCTGTTTACTAAATGGAAAATGGCAAAATCTGTAAGGAAAGTGTTTTTCTGTTCAGCTTTTTGGAGGTTAGCATAAAGAGCAATATAGAAATATTTAGCTGCAAAGCAAACCACARAAAAATGACTCCTTAAAATCACTGTTTGTGTGTAGCAGTGGAAACCCCATAAAATTAAGTTTAAGTKGTGGAGATAAACATTTTGGGCATGAGCTTGATGGAAGAGCTGGGAATGCTACTTTGATATGATCTTTAATGCTGCTTGTAATCAGGTAACTGGGGTAGTAATKTGAATGTTTAATTAATGCAAACCAGACATTGGTGCAAACTGATCCAGCAGATTCTGTAAAGCTATCATCAGACAGTATATTTATTTGTTTGACAACCCACTAATTCATCCCAAAGCCTGTTCTTGAAATAATGAGTTGTGGATGATTTGCAAACAAACTCAGTAATCCTTTATTGTTCCCTTAATTTATTTTTCTAATTAATGGGAAGATTATCTTGTAACCATCAAAATAACTTGGTTTATATTTTCCCATCCTAAAAAAAAATGAAGTTAACAACTTAATGTGATGTTGCAGGATTTTCTTCTGATTATCAGGCTACCAATATTAACTATATCTAACATACATTAAAAGTATATTTTGGACACTGTTTGCACTGCAATTCCACTATCCACTGTTCCACTTGTTTGGTTCCACTGTACTAGCTTAATCCTCTGTTTGCATCCCATTAATATGGGATGCATTAGGGTTACCTGAGGTTATTAATTTTTGTATATGTCAAAAAAAGGAATAMGTAAAAAAAACCCCTTAAATACTGAAGGCAAAAGAAAGAAAARACTTCCARAAAGTTAATTTTATTTAGCATAGACTCCTAAAATAAGATTCTCGGCTCGTATTGAGGTTTTTCTGACCAATTTTAAAGTATTTTTAACATGCAAATAGAGTTTTGTCCATGTTATGAAGACAAGATGACATAATCTTTCATCTTCCCCCATCTCCCCCTGTGCCTTGATGGAAAGATACATCAGCAAAAAGCAGTTTCCCAGTGATAAAGGGGGGTGGGAGCTATTTCTCAAAACAGCCRAGTTAAATGTCAGGATGGATATTATTCTGCTCATTAGTCTGCTGGGTTTTGTCAGTCTAKAATTAAAATGTTGRGCCTATTTCTCTTTGCTTTGGGCTACCTTTCAGCTGAATGTTTATTCTTGGYTTGTTTGTTTGGGKTTTTTTTACTTGCACASAGACAAGTTTGCTGGCCCATTGGCTTCTTAGTGCCTCTCTGATGGCCTTCTGATAGCTGGAAATAATTATGTAGCTCTAAATCCATGGCATTTATAGCTTACTGTGTGACATCTTACTTGGTTTATCTGCTTTSTTATCTATGCAATATTTCTCAAATTAGGGAAATTTAAAAAAAAACAACCAACCACAAAACAACAAACTTTGAGGGCAGCTGGTTATGGGACTGAAACATTTGTTTCCTGCTAACATTTCTTCATCAGAATATTGATAGTGTTGCTTCAAATAATTCTATTAAATTAACCATACATTTATTTATTTTTTAAAAAGGGGTACATTTAATTGTGACACCCATGTAGTGTTTATAGAGAATAGTAGGCCTTTTGTAAACAGACATGGCTAAGAAGGTACAGAATCGTGTCTGAAATATGGATGTGCATAGATTAGGCTGAATAATTTTACATTCCTTTGAAAATTATTTTTGTAATGGTACGAATAGATTTCCCAGGAAAGAGCATTCACAGCTGGGAAAACAGTTGCTACTTTGAAGATGGTTTTCCCAGGCAAAAGGCTCACGTCCCCAACTGTGTTTGGTATAAACAATATGTGGTGTATTTCTTACTCGTGTTTAAAGGAATTGTGCATTCTTCATTACATACTGGCCAACAAGAGTTTCATGCTAATTCTGGGTATTTGCCTTAATCTGTATCCATTCAAAGTTAATTCCCTACTTTTATTAACAAAGCCAGGGTATTAAATTGATGGGGAATTTGGTGGTGAAACACAACAGTCCCTTCTTTGCTGTTAAGAGGAGAAATTCTTCCTTCTCTTCTTGGAGCACGTACTTGTCGTTTCCTCTCAGCCCTCATTCTCTGCTTGCTGGTGAGACTTTCCTTGATGGTTCTTGTTGGATTTTCACAATAAATCCTTGCTTTTATGCCTTAGCTGCAAATATCTGAAAGTTGAAATTCAGGACAGGATTCCTGCTTGTGGGCTGAGCTGTTGAGTGTTCTGTTGTTGAAGGAGCAAAAGCTCCAGTCCAGTGAGAACACAGTTTGCTGCCCTTTTTCAATAATAATTTTATTCTGGTTCTCTATTGATGACTTCTAACTCCTCGTAAAAAGAGGCATCATCAGTGAAAATTGYTGGAAAAGGCTCAAATTGTTCAGTATGGAAAACTTGGCAAAAAGCCTCAAAATATGTGTAACATCAGTTCAAAAAAGTCCCGTTACATGTTTGAATTCACAAAATGCATTCACTTGGCAAGAAATTAAGTTGTAAGCTTGAAAGGATGTTTGCTGCATTCTGATAYAGGATAAAGAGTAGAGAAATGGGCATTCAAAGGCAATTATTCTTGACAGGGCTTGAAAATGTGTATAGTATAATGCATTAATGCAGGCCTGATTCTTGTGGATTTGTTACTTCCTCTTTATTGCTCTCAGGACTGTTTTGTTAATGTTAATTTGTTCAAAAAACCTCAAATTGCACAGATTTGGATGTGTAAAATATGATTATTCTAAAAAGCAGCCCCGTCCTTGATGAAATGCTGCTGCTTGTTTAGACAATGTGGGAGTCTGGTATAACGATTTTTATAAAATATGACTTTGTGTCTTGATGAAATAGGTTCAAAAATTAAAACCCCCCAAAGTTTTGGTGCAAAGGAAGTGATGGCTCCTTCCACAGTATAAATAAGAAAAGAGAAATTTCCTCCTTTAAAATACCTTTTGTGTTTAGATGCAATACTGTGAACCACATGAAAGATCAGTGTATATTTATGTATGTTAATAAATTACAGCATAGATAAAATGGCTCTTGGGTATTAGATCAAAGCCACGCAGATTAATAAATACTTGGAATGTGCTTGTCTGTTACATCCAACAAGTAATTAGAATGGAAAATTAATCTTTTGACTTTTAGAAGCTGCCTGAAATATCGAGGGTACAAGCATGAAGGTATCTGACAGGGAAAGCAGACTCTGTCTTTGAATGCATTTACCTATTTCTAATTGAATCCCACAGGAGTTCTGTAGGACATCAAACGGAAGAGCATCAACCAGTGTTTTATTAAATTTCTCAGCATTATCTTAATAATTTGCATCTGTAAACCAGGCTATTGCAAACAGCATATACATAAGGGCAGACAGCTTTTCCTACCATCTCAGAGTCTGAAAGATGTCAAAGCTGTTCAGAGAATGGACTGAGGGCTTAGAGCTGCATTGCTTAAAAAGGAGCAGAGTGGTTATGGAAAGAGAATAGAAAATTTGAAGTATCCATGGAAAATACTTGCTTTTAGTAGCTGCCATTCCATCCTACCTTTACGTTATGTACTGAATGCTAAAGGGGAGTTATTCATCCTTGCCCACTTGTRAAATAACTGGGTGGTTACAGAACTGTTGTAGTGAAACTGCAGTACAGAGGTCATTGAAATTGGGCATGGGCTTTTTGTGAACTTAGGAGCTTTCATATTCCTCAGYGGCTGATTCTTTTTTCAAAAATACCTTTGGAATAGATAATGGAAGTCCTTCCTGTTTTATTATGGAAGTGCCATCTTTCATGACTTTCAAGCCTGTACTCCAAAGGCATCTTTTAATAAACTTGTGAGGTTTAGAGGTTTTTTTTGTTGTAAAATATACCATACTTTGCTTAGATCATGGTTATATTCTTTACAAAGATTTGTCTAGATTAAGTCATGATCTAGTTTGAGCTTTGAATAGACGCAGTCAACTGTCCTGATCTGATAGGTCTTGGAATAAAAATCCATGGCCAAGACCCAAAAGGTATCATTGAGAGCCAAGAAGGGCACAGATCAGCAGGAGACAGGGGCAGTTTTCCATGGGTCCTGATGGACCCCTTGTTTTGGGTTCTGTGTGCTCCAAAGTTGGCTCCAGCAGCACCTCTGCCACACAACACAACCACCTCTGATCCCACAACACTCCAGCAGTGTCACCCATCATCAGGCAGCTCTAATTAGTGTGAGAAAAAAACATGTCACGTTTCTCACTGTGCTAGAGAATGAGCTTGTAATATCAGAAGTAATTATTCTGACTTGATGTCTTTGGAAGCCAAGCAAGTTTATAAATTAAGTTCCCACACACATGACTCTCTATATCTTCTTCCCACCTTGATCCTCAGTTGTCAGGTGGATGTTTGGAATCCTATCACATTGTTTAAATGAGCTCTTTCCTCGGTTTCTTTCTCAGTTTGCTGTGTGCACTTCACTCTGGAGCACAAGAGTTAAAAGGTTTCTGTATTCAGGTACAGGCTATTTCTCTTTTGTAGTTCTGAATGGAGAGAGAATGAAAGGAAGAAAATCTTATTTGCCATTATATTACTGTTTCTATTGAGAAAATGCCTGGGAAAGGAAATATTTCTGCTGCCGAGGCAGAAAACAAATTTATCTCCAGCACTATTAGGCAATTCTACCACTGAGCTCTTTCTGTAAAAATCGCCTTAACTCTAATTCTAAGGATAATTTAACAATATCCTAATAATTTTCCTGTTTCTCTACTATGTCTTCTTTCCCCCACAGTTTTTTTTTTAAAGTCCTTCCAAAAAACACATTCAATGCAATTTGAAAAGGTCTTAAACCTTTTCAGTGATTTTGCTTGCAGGTCAAGTGAGCTGGGACTTGTAAGCAGAGCTATTCCTTTGGAAAGGCTTACCCTGCTGCATTAAATATTTATTWTGAGAAGGTAGAGTTTTACTTTTTGGTATTGAACAGCTCAGTAGTTTAATTTAGAACTTTGAAATGTACCTGTAACGAACAGTTTGAACAATTTGAGAAAGCAGGTTGGAAATTTGAACGTGGTTTTATCACAGGGGTTGAACAGTTAGGTGACTTGCAGGTGACTTTGTGAGATGCAGAAAAATATCTTTATTTTTTCCTAGTGGAATTTAGTGGACACATGTAAAATAAATGAAGTAGCATGTAAGAAACTGAGTTGAAWGAAGAGCTGATCCTGCACAGTCTGYMGWYCTGAGAGGGCMCTGCTCTTGWGKTGGCATCTTGGGTGGCTCMATGTGCAGTTTATTCWTAGCTCCTGCCTGTCTCATGCTGCCATATGATGGAAGTCTAAAAGGAAGCCCAAACCCAAGGGTTAAAAGTTTATTGTATTAAATGTCACTGTGGAATAAATAGTTTGGACAATACTGTTGAAGAAAGGACACTTACATTATAAATATGAGTGGAGGGTGTTCAGATTTTCMTATCTGGTGTGTCTCTCTTTAAAACATGGCACAGGGCATGTACCACACACAACAACTCTCTGACAGCAGAGCTTAAGGGTGTAGAGAAAAGGTCTTCTGTGTGCATGTCTTAAAAGTGACTTTGTTCCCTATTACATGTTGTTGCAGTTTTAACAAAAAAAAGGACAAATAAACAGTGAATTTGGCCCTGTGTTCTACTGYGATGAAAACTTTAAATATTTGTCAGAACGGGTAATGTAAGGCTTAAAGGGAAGGATACTGTCCCTTAAATTCAAATCAAGCCCTTATCTTTGTTGTTTTCAATCAAAATCAAATTAATTCATTGGCTCACCTTCATGAGTAGCTATTAAAATTCAAGCCKGCTTCTTCATGCACTCACTTGTTTTTAGTTATGCAGAAACAAGTTCCAATGGAATTAATGATAATCAGGGTTGAACTTGACATGCTTTTACTTATGGTAAACCACTCTTTAGCACATTTTTTATGTGACAATCCTAACCATTTAAAATTGTCCAGACAACCTTTTCCCTTTTGCAATCTTAATAAACAGCTGAGAGAATACAGCAAAATCCTTACACGGGGAAAAAATTCAGTTATACTCTAACACAACTTGATGGCTGGAAAAAAGATTAGAGCCTGCACTGTACAGCCAGTGAATTTTGTTTGAAACACAGATACTTAGTCTGAAATTTTACAAGCATTTTCTTGTAAAACTTTGTGCTCAATTCTTTTTCAAGCTTTTGAAGGCAGAGGTGACTTTTCTTGCATCTTACCCGTATTATGTCAAAGCCTCGCACAGAATCTGCGATCGCCTGACTCATTGATTCAAATTCTCTGTCACATGCCCTCCCATCCTGTAAAGCTTTTCATAAATGAATCAAGCTTTATCTTTAGACTTCGCATTTTCGAGAGGTTGGTGTTGTGTCTGTGCAGTTGGTATTTAGTGTATCTCCTAAAACTGTTAAAAGAATGCAAAGTTACAGCATCTCTAACGTGTTAAAGAGGTCTCAGATAACTCTTGTTCTCATTTATTTTTATTTTGAGGGAAGCCTGTTGCTTTCAGTTGCATCAGGTTCAGATTGGTGCTAGTTTTTGCTGTTTGAACGGGGTTTTTTTTGTTTCTAGACTTCAGGTATACTCTGCATTCAAGGCATTCTTGTGTTAAGGTATTGTTTTCATAAGTAGGATTCTTAGATTATTCCCTTTCTCCTCTTTACTGTGTGCTTTTCCTCATACTAGACTTTTCTGGAAGCCTGATAAGGATGATAATAGCACAGATTGTGAGCATTGTGATAAAGAGATTTTTAAAATCTCATAATTGTCATCAGTCCAGTGTTTTAGAAAGGCATATGGAATCCTTTCCTTAAATCCAGCAATTAAACAATTGTGAGAAAACAGAAAAAAGTGAAGAAGTTGTATCAAAATTCTCGCTCCTATTCCTTTTTTCCTCTACACTCTAGTAAAGGTTTTATTTACTGGTGATTATGTTCTTTGAAATTAAAGAACATGACACACCAAGCTGAGATCTTTGTGGTCCATGGATAAGCCATAGTAGTGAGTTACTGCAAGATAATGGCTGCAGAAAGCATATTGTGTACATAAATACGTGGAGGCTGTATGACATTTCTGTAAATACAACTTTGTGCAGAGTTACTGCTTAGAAAAACAAAGCTTTGGGAATAAACGTGCAGTTTTTTCAGCTGGGAGAGTGCTTTGCATTTAAAGTAAGAAGTATGAACTGTGCCTGAAACTACTAAATTTAAACATAAGCCTGTACTAAAATATCAGCAGTAGGGAACTCATCAGGTATTTTGGGTCWGTAATTTGGCTTTAAACATGCAATAGGTTGTTTCAGGTTGAGTAAATATGGTTTTCTTCAGGCTATAGTAACCTGATCTTTCTCAGATTTTGCTGCGTATTACGAATCTGATTCATTTGGAAACAAACTACTTGTAGGATGTATGAGCAGGCATTTGCTATTGCTGTTTGTTTATTATTATAAGCTTCTGCATAAAGACTTTCTTGATTTGTGTTCTACRGCAGTAGTAGAAAAGCTTCTACCATAGCCTTGATCAAAAACGTGATCTCTGTATTGGAAGCAGAAGGGGAAAGGAGCTTATTCCTGTAAAACCAAAATAAGCAACMACTAAGATTGGGAAAGTGTATTCCCATAACCTCAAAAAGTTATTTATTCATGGCAAGTGTCAGGATTGCACAGRSCTAATACATCTGTAAGCTCAAGATGTGTCTTTTTCCTCAGAATTGCATTGCCAAGACAATTATCCCWTTGTTCATTTGGGTGTTGTCTGAAATAGCCGTTTTTAATGGTGTGATTAATGTCTATTGGCAGCCCATAGGACCTGAGTAATTGTGGTTAATTCCAAAAAGCAAAATATTGAGGAGCAAGGGCTACAGTGATGCAGAACAGTGGTGTGAGATGACTTGCTAAGTGGTTTTTAGCTGCTCAAGCTATGCTTGCATCTTTCTTGAGAAGAGATGTTTGGTGTTCTACAGTGATGATGGGACTAAAAAACATTTTTCCTATAGTCGATCACTTGCAAATAATCTGCAGTTGCTTCAGATTCCACCCTGCAGTTCCTGTTGGAGCTGCAGGAATATCCAGCTATTTCAAATTCAGCCATCATCCTCTTGTGGCCTTTTTGTTTATAGGTCAGGTCTTTTGTGGCCAAAACTTCCACTAGGAAGCTTGAGATATTTCATGAGAAATATGAGTGGAATCATCGTTTTCACTGTTTTCTTTATTGCTTTAGTAGCTTTAGTGATTCTTTTAAAGGTCTACATTTAAAAATCCTTTAAAACCTGTTATTGTGCTAATTAATTAATATATGACATTTGGAAATAGGACAGARCATCTTATTCTGCTGAGTTTTGGTGCTTCAGTCAATAAGCACAGAAGTGAAATGAGTTTATTCACTTGAGAGATGCAGCAAGTGATGTTTTAATGATCTTGCACACTAATCTCTAGGAACTTTATAGCTTCCCTGAATAAGTTCAGGAGTAACCTGTGCTAAGCATCAATCAGATTTAAAGCCCAATTATTTGCTAGAAGAAAAGAAACTGTTGTTTTCCAGTAAGTGATGCTATAATTTGTTTGYTTAGTATAATTAATCTTCAAATAATCAAAGCATCCAGCATTCACCTTACAATCTTGAAAGGCTGGTGGTTTCTGGAGGTGGGATGGATGTGCACAAAGTTCAGATCTGGTAATCTCTAATCACACTCTCCATTACCTAAGTTCTTCCTTTCTAAAAATGGAGGCGTTTGCCATTTTCATAAGCAATATCTACACAATATCTACGATATCTTTTGCAGAAAGTGATGCTTGCTTAAAAATCACAGCATTTTGTTCTGGCAATCAAAACAGACTCACTGAATGTGAAGAGATCTCATGTAATAAGCACTCAAATCTGAAGGCAGGTGTGAATGTGCACAGTGTAGGYGCACTGGCATTTTTGACAAAAARCCCAATTATATCTGTTCTGGGAGAGATTATCTGGGTCAATCCTTAAAAGACAGAATGAAGCACTGCATTTTGCCTCTGTGGAATTCTTTGAGATGAGCACTATAGTTACAGATGATTTTGGTTTTGATCAAGTACTGATGTAAACAGTAGTTTACATTTAGGAGACAAAATCTTACCGCTGTGCTTGATTATATTGAGATTAAAAAACCTAATCATGGAAGACATGCTAGAACACAGTGACGGTAGTACTGTGTAGTTCTTGCAAGCAAAGTAATTCATCTTAACATGTTTGGATAAAAAAAAAAATCAATGTTTTCTGCGTCTCCACATCAATATGTTGTAATGATTTTTCCTCACTGTTATGGCAGCTTCATTATTTCAATGGAAGTACCTTATGTACACCAGCAAAGTATCATCTCTGATAATCAGATTACATCTTGAGTCTTCCTAACTTGATAAAATTTTCTCTTAYATTGTCATTCATACATGTATAATACAAAATGAAGCTTCTTCAGTGCTCAGCTTTTAATAATCCTGTTTGTAATTAAATATAAATCTGACTAAAACATATTCTTCTACATTAAAGTCTTGTCATAAAAACATTTTGAATATAAACCTTCAATACTCAGTAGAGTGATACAATATATATATATACACACACACACAAATGCATTTTTTGTCCTGTTAGTAGCAAGCATTTTGTTCACTATTTGCACAACTTCACAGTCATACATTTTATACAAGGGCTACTAAATCAGACTTCTGATTGCTCATTACTGTCAGGAATGACAGACGTTAAGGCAGCCTGACAGAAGCGATGCAGTGTTGACATTTTCGTTTTCTGCTCAATGTACAGTCGCAGTTTGTCTCTGAAGGTTTCCCCCAGAAAACTGTAAATTAAGGGGTTCAAGCAGCTATTAGAAAAAGCTGCTAGGTTCACAATATGTCCAGTTAAAGGATAATCATGCCTGAAGGATGGGCTGTTTGAAGAGACAGGCTCGCTTTTCCTCTGGAGAAGTTGAACGCTAATGAAGACGTTTTCAGGGAGCCAGCAGATAAAGAAAACCAGGACAACAACAAAAATCATGCGCAGAGCCTTCTGTCGCCGCAGACGGAGACTCCTGTGCTTGTGTGCTTTTATAAGGACTCGGACAATTAATGAGTAACAAAGACCGATGATCACAAAGGGGATAATAAACCCCAGGGTTATCTCTAGCCACTGGATTTCCTTTACATCTGCAAAACAGAAATAGACCTCTCCGGTGTGTTGTAAATGCACGGCCGTGAACGGCACCAGAGCTGCCGAAATGGAYGCCATCCATATGAGCCCGCAGCTCAGCCTGGCGTGCTGCATAGTGCGAAAGAGGTTGGACCTCATTACTTTGGCCAACGCCAGGTATCTGTCAAAACTCATCCATGTCAGAAAGAAAATGCTGCTATACATGTTGATCTGAAGGAACAAAGACATAAAGGTACAAATGATGGTGATATCGTAATATTTCTCGTCAAGATTGAACACCTCGATGAGAGAATCGGCCACTAGAATGAGGTCGGCCACTGCCAGGTTTATGAAGTAAAGGTCTGGAATTGTCATTTTTTCCCGAAAGCTAATGTTGACAACCAGTATCAGAATGTTTCCTACAAAACCGATAGGAAAGAGGAATATGGTGTAAAGACAGGATAAGAAAAGGCCAATAACATATTGTTGGTGTTCTGATTTGTCAGCTAATCTAGAGGATATGCTTTCGTTACACAAATGGGATCCGTTCAGGTTAAAAGTTGTGCTGTTACATATAACAGGTGCTATTGAGGCAGAGTAAGTTTCCATGGTTAAAATATCTGCAGAAAAGATATTAGAACTCACAGTTTGGTGGCAGTGTGAAAAAAATCAGATTTTTGGTTGGTTTCAACTGACTTAGTYGTAAGCATTTTTGATTGGAATTGAAAAAAGATACAGACTTTTGTATAGGAAATTAAAACTCTTAAGAAGTCAGGTTAATAAGACTTAAAACTGACTGAAATATAACACTCCAAGTCTTAATTTGTTTTACAGGACACTATATACATTGCAAATGAGASAATTTGCAGTTCCTGTATGCCTTAACATCATGTAGGAATCTTTTTACCATGATGGGACTTGGGTCTCTTTAAMAAAAGCTTTTCATCAACAGTGTTTCTTCATGCAAGTTGGAAGGCAGTGGAATTTTAGCTCCATTTGTTTTCTTTTAATAATCAATGAACATCCTTGGACCTGCAATTTGCAAATGGAAAACGATTAATCTCATATTCCAGCGCTGTTCCATGTGCCATTAGCTTCTGCTAATTTAACATCACAGCTGAGCATGTAGGGAACATCATGTTTTAATATAWATGCAAAGGTTCAGTTAAAAGAATTTAAATTTGTTCTAGATGATAATACATTGTGAGGGCAGGTCTGTTAAAATTGCGTGTAGCCTTCAGGGGTTCACAATTAGAAAATGCAGAAATACAGAGAAATCTGGTATGGGAGTTCAGCTTAATAAAGAAAAATGGTATTTTTTATATAGATAGATATTTATAGATATATATTTCTTTTATCAGCTTGTAAGCTAATAAATAGCAGAGTCTGTGGCTGAGAAGGCAGCAGAGATGAAAAGCAGTTGGTTCCTGCTGCTTTCAGTGKGAGGGAAAGGCAAATTTTAGAAATGAAGGTAATACAAGCAGCATATTGATTTACACCAACATTATTATACTCAATTTGKTTTTCGTTGTGATTTATTATGTTTCACTGACTTCCGGGTAGTAATGGAAAATACCAGTTATCGGATTTGTTTACTTCTTAATGTTGAATGTTAAGCACTTGAAGCTTTGCTAGAAGTTTATTTGAAAAGAACYAAACAAAAGACACCCCAAACAAACAGCAAGGAAGTTATAAACCAGGGTATTTTCTGCTAGGTTTTAAATACTTTGAATTGGTTTGATCTTCATCTTGCTATGAAACCTTTGGCTTTTATTTACATGAAAACATATTTTAAATAGTTTGCTAGTAAAATTCATGCATATTTCYACATTTTAATGACTTAAATCCTGCCAGTGTGCAATCTGGGGAAGGAAAGAGCAGACCACTAGTGGAGAAGGAGTATTAGAATATTTTTAGTCAGAAATAAGCTCTGAGTTTGTTTAAATGTATTCAAGTCATCAGAAATAGCTACAGATACTTAAATAAAGATATGAGTTCCAGAGTTTCTATTTCATAATGAAACAGGCAKGAGTTCCCAGTACCTGTTGCTGAGTTTTGAATCAATTTAATAGCGYAAATCTTCRTGCTAAAATGTCCATTTGAAATTAYCCTTATTAGAGWAAGGTTCGGTGTTTGTTTCAAGCAGCTGGGGAAGCCAGACATAAACTGTTGTCTTTACGTAACATCATTTTATTTGTGAATAAGGCAGTAAAACAGATTTAAATACAATAAAAGATAAGTTAACAGCCTGAGCAATTGATTTTAAAAGGTCGGTCTGTGGTCAGATTTTAATTACATCTGAAAGGACGCCAAAAGCCAAGCGATTAAAAGCATTACAGGTAACTATGTACTTTGAAACCCTTCATTTTACCTTAATTCCATTTCTCCCGAGCTGATTTTCCTGCAGACAGCAGCAGGTTGGTCCTTGCTGGGTAATGGATGTGCCAACTTCCACTGTCCTCTCGGTAAAAAACTTGTATTTAGGTGTGCAGAGCTGCAGTGGATGCCACCTGTTGATGATTCAGCAGTAAATACAAAAAAATCGTATAAAAGTCTGCTCGGCTTTAAAACGTATTCAATAAAGGAGAGTTTACAAGAGCAAAATGCAGATCTTGCTGCATGTCCTTGGCAATAAAACAAGCTTTATAGATTCCCAGGGTTGTTCTAATTTGTGTGCAGTTGAAGTGCTGCTGAACAGCCTTATAAGGCTGTAATTAACCCTGTTTCTGCTGGTTTCTTTTTTTACTAGAACTGCTCAAGCGTCTTTTCTCTCGTATTTGCCAGTTTTATTTTGCCTGCTGTTCASGGCACCCTCCTCTCTGCCTCTGGTGTTTTTTAAAGTTTTATAGYCCGTTCAAATCTAGAGCTCAGCTGATCAATAATTAAGAGATTTATTTGCAAATTGMAATGAAGCATATTTTATATAGCTATAAAGCAATTATTACTGTTATTTGCACTATTTTTTAAAAGCCTCCGGGCAGTCTGAAGGGAAATATTTGAATGAAGACATCAAGCATCTGAGAAGGATCATTTGCTAAACTGACAAGATAAATTTCAGTTTTCCTACCTTCAAGTCGATCCCATTTTGCTGTTTGTATTTAAATTCTCAGGTATATGCTATTCTCTTACTTCTTAGAATTGYTCAGCTCAGAATAACATGGATAAAATAAGCTCACCCTACCAAGAATGAGGAGCCCCAGTTTTGCATTAAGCCACCAGTGCTGCAGGTGGAGTTTTGCATTTCATCTGCAGGGGGTAAAAAAGCCTACTTGGACATTTCCAGTAACACCACCTACTGGTGGYCAGAATTCTTAGAACGAGAAGAAAGTCAAACCTTCCTTGTAAAAKAGAAATATTTTATTTGTGGAAGTATTTTCCTGTGATGCTATTGATGTGACATCTGAAGGTTAAGTGCCACSGTTTTGCTGTACATCCATGCAGCATTCTGCTGCTGCTGTGGAATAAGATGAACGGGATCTCAGCATTTAAAACTTCAGGAAGACAATGTGACAGTTTCAGAAGTGTGGAGTAAGCAATTAAGATGTCATTATAATAGATTTATAATATCAATGACAGTGGTCAGATGTTGTTAGATCGCAAAGGATCTAATCTGTGAAAAAGTGAAGCAGAGGTTCCTCACATGAGTGGCTTTGGGAGGAGAAGCACTTTGCCTTCATTGAGGCAAATTTATTATTTGCTCCGTTTTTTGTAACACTGTGCATAGGAACAGAGGGTTTTGGCAGTGTTACTAAAAGGTTTTTTTAAGATGTTCTTGGATGATGGCTCTTCATAAATAGTTTTGGAATCRGTTATTATTTAGACCAAGAGAATGTTTGCTCAAGCTGGTGCTGGCAGAATTTTTCTGAACAGCAGTTTTCCACTGTGTGTGGAATGGAGTGTTTTAATATAGGGTGATAAGGACAGCTTAAGTGTTTTGCTTTGAGAAGAGTACAAATRTGATGGCATTGTAGGACTGGAATAATGTAAATGTTAGAAAAATCTTGTGATACGGCTTTGACGGTCTTAATTTTTTGCTGTCATGAAAGAACAGCATCAGAAAGAGTCTTTATTGTTGTTTGTTGATCATGTGGTTTTTGCTGTACTTAGTTCTGTCCTTCAGAGGTTCCACTGATCTTGCAAGGGCCTGAAGGATTCTTTATATTTCTTAATGTGTAACATTCACTTCTGGGTGTCAGTTGTTTGTTTATTATGGGGGCCTGGATTTGATAATCAGCTGGTCTGTCTGTCCTTGCTTGTCTAGCTGTGAATATCAGCTGATTTGCTGTTAAAATATATAATTCTGAATGCTAATTTTCTTGTTTGAATTCAGGATAAGAAATATGTCACTTTGCCATACTTCCAGAATTGTTAGGAAATGCTGTTTCAAAAGACCATGAAGTATCTGTTTTCTGTGCAAGTAGAACTGTGAAGCACAAGAGGTCATATCTAGCATTATGGTAATTTTGTATATTGTATTATTATATTGTAATTAGCAAGTTCTGTATTTCACTAAATACTTTATGAGATGATCATGGGAATCCCCGAATCCTATTTCCTAAAACAGATCACAGCATTTTCAGGCTCTTGCTCATGCAGTCAAATTATTGTTACTGATTAATCTATCTTAATCTCACTGCTTGTCATTTCCATACTCCATAAAATGCTTTTAAGTAATTTTAGCAGCTGCTGAACATTGTACTTTTGCTCTCTCCCCATCAGTTGCARGTATTCCACAGGATTTTCCTGTGAGTTAATGATGACCTTAATGATCCACGGTCACAGTTATGACAGTATTGACTCTCCAAGTTCCACTTATTTTACCTTACTGTGATTGTTGCTGAGATCATGTGCAACAGCATTTGTATAATGTCAGACCCCGATACTCCAGCATTTAGGATTTTCCTGGTTTAGTTGTACGTAGCAGGCAATGTGTAAAACACTGGAAACAGCTCAGTAAAATGTCTAACACCAGAGAGTCTTTCAGAAGCACTGGTGTGACTGTGATGTACATCAGTGCACTGAGAGGCTGAATGGGGGGTATAACAGAAGATATTCTGTGTAATCTAGCAGATTTTAACATATGAGCCTGTTATTGCACTGCTAAAAGGTGGCAGCTGAGCAGGAAGAAAGTGGGAGGTGTGAGTATGGGAGAGAACAGCATTGAGAGGTCTGAGGTGTCCCAGCTCTTGTGCCAGTGCTCAGTGGCAGCCTCTCCAGCTGGATAAGCAGGATAAATCCTCCAGAATCTATGAGAGTGTTGGATTCTGTCASAAATGGGGCAGAAGCTGTGGAGTCCTGGAGAAATTAGATCAGGGAAAGGGTAT
The DNA here is from genome assembly GCF_030028575.1 of Malurus melanocephalus. Taxonomy (NCBI): domain Eukaryota; kingdom Metazoa; phylum Chordata; class Aves; order Passeriformes; family Maluridae; genus Malurus; species Malurus melanocephalus. The sequence continues at coordinate 40,818 of NW_026623657.1, read as the reverse complement.
GAAAAGCTGGAAAAAAAGTAAGGTCCTGTATTGCATGGCAGAGAAAGGAAGCATAAATTAAAATTGTGTTGGAATGCTTACACTGTAACATAACCATCTGCAGAAGAAATAACATTTGTATAAGGATCTCTACTGAAACTGTYGCTAGAGGAAGTAGAGATGCTGTAGTGCTGCTCATGAGGTTTTGTCAGTAGAGTGATCTTCAAATTCTCACACCTTTTTCAACCACTGAATGACATCAGCACCCATTACCCTGCTCCAGAGCACCCTCAGACTTTATCCTGGCCAGCCTCAGTAGCAAATAATCTTTCTTGCAAGTAATCAAACTTAGTTTGAGCTGGAATTAATTGTGTTCCTGTGCCTGCAGGAAACCTTGGATGGAGTGTATTTTTGTGTGTTTAGGCCTTTCAGTTGCCAATAATTCTGAGAATGCATTTTTCTTACTAAAAATAATTTTTAAAAGTTCAGACTTTGCCTTTTGCAGGGGCAACACCCATTCAAACCCATTCAAACTATTCTGGTAAAACCTTTTTATTTATCTTAAAGCATAGATTGCAAAACTCTTGAGGGATAATCTAAAAATTTTACTAAGCTGAGCCACAGAATGCTGTCAAGCAAAAGATCAGAGAATCCTAGAATGTTTTGGGTTGGAAGGGATCTTAAAGACAATCTAGATCCAAGCCCTCTGCCATGAGCAGGGACACCTTCCACTAAATCAGATTGCTCAAAGCCCAAGCACTTCAGGCTCTATTCAAATGCTATTTAAATTTTTTTTTTTTTTGCAAAGCATCCATCGTTTTTATTTTAGTGGTTGAATCTCSCAGTCCTTTGCTGGACACTTTGTACCATGGAAGTGAAATGCATTATTTTATTCTATCAATTAGTGGATTTGTCGGTCAACGTATATGGTGGATACATTATAGAGATTACTTATTTTGGCTGCATTGCTTGAGCTTTCTCCCTGCCCTAAATCTTCTGCAGCTAGCTCAGAATCAAAACTAATATTAGTGCCCTTTCAGTGTGAGTTTAATATTAGAACATAACTAAGGGCAGACTTAGTAATACAGAGAGTGWTGTAGCAGCTTGAGTTGTGATTCAAGAGTGCACATCCAGTCTTTCTGTARCTCAGATTTGTTTGCTGTGGGCTCAGTCAAGTTCGAGCTGGTTCAGTAATGGTGAGTCCTGAGTGTCTACATGTTCTCTTCCAAAACATGTTACCAACTCAGAAATTCATGCTTAAACTTCAGCAGCCTGATCATTTCTCTTTTTCTACTGAACAAAGCGRGCTTTTTCAAATGCAGGCCAAAGTCTTGGAAAGATACAAATATTGCTAGTACAGAAGTAAAATATTCTTCTTTGAACTTTCAAGTATATCCCTTCATTTAATTTTGACAGCCTGCCTATAAAAATATAGGCTGTATTTCTTCTGGAACATACTGTTCAAAACTGAGTGAAGCCTGGGAGAAGTAAGGGTTCAACAGAGCTGCTGCTTGCATAAAGGAAAAAAGATCTCAGAGCATGGAGATTTTGTTTTGTTCTTAAAAATACTCCTTGGATTATTAATTATTTAGAAATTATTACTTTTAATCTTAGGCAGAGCTGCTCTTTTCTCCCTCATATCAGACTATATTAGAAGGATTTTAGGAGACTGTGTTTCTTTCCTGTCGCACACAGGGGTGTTTGCTCTCATATTCTAACTGGATGMAAGTAGATTTTCTCTAGGACCACAYRTTCATTGTCCTAAACTTGAATGTGAGCTCTGACTTTTTCAAGAATGATTCTGTGAAAACATTTCTGTTTTGCTAAAATTTATGCTCATAACTATTCGAGTTACTGGTTTGCGTTTTTCAGTCTCTCCCCTCTTGTTTACCTTCGTTTTTTTCATATTCAGTTGCAAAGTTTTTTTCATTGTACAGAGAGATTTCTTTATGGCAATATAACCAGCCATCCAGAAAATCCTCAGGTTTTTTCCACATGGACAGGGAGGAGACCAGAGTACATGTGTTCACATCTCACAGATGGCAGCCAGGAGCTTTACCCAGGAGTGCTCAGACTCACACACGATAGCTCTTTTTGACAAGGTGTACTCAGATCCTTGATCTGACAGTAGATCCCCACAGGTTTTATTGCTCTGACACTCAGTTATGGCTCTGCCCTAGCTGTGTCCCTTGCTGAGTGGATCATAAAGCACTTTCCACCCCAGCTCAACCTTGTGGCTCCTCACCCATGTGTTACTGGGATTCACTCACCCTCACACCACTTTCCAGGCCCTCCCCACTTTTACTGAACACATTTTCTTGTAGGCACCTTTCACAGTAACTCAGGACTCAGAAACAACACAAGATTTATTCTTTCATCTTTAAATATAAAATGTATGGAAGCTGTAAATAAAGTAGAATTGTTCATGCGTGATTCCCATACTAGGAAATTCCCATTCTYCTTATCCATGGTGCAGCTGAAACCATGACTTTCTGAGCTGGGATAAACAGCTTGTATCTTCTGACATATTCTTTCACTCTGTCAGCTTTTCCACTGATGTGCAGCTCTTACAACTCATCTCTTCAAGCTTCTTTCCTGCAAGGCTGATCTTTGGTCCACGTTGTTTCATCTCCCTCTTAGGTGCAAAACAAAACCTCTGATGCCATCTGAGAATTCCTTTCACAAGGATGAAATTGGCTCTTGTGTTCAAAGGGATGTTTCTTATCTACGTACTTCCTTTCTGACCACGTTGTTTAATAATCTGTTTATATGTAGAGTTCTTTAATTATCCATCTGTTCTTTCTGGCTGCAAAACAAAATTGCACAGAGGAACAGTCTGACACAAAGTAATGCAGACATCTCACCAGTGGATTTTTACATCTTGCAGAAATGTTGGYCCTTACAGTCAGAGTGGGACTACAAATCACCCTTTATTGGCATTTGCAGTCATGGTCCATACATTTCAGGATTTGGATGTCTGAGMCTAGATCCATATCTAAATACTAGATCTATATTATTATTATTGTTCCACTTCTGCACTTGGCTGTTGTTTTGTGGAAGATGTTCATTTTGATCAACCAGTTCCTGCTTTTCTCTCTTAGGCAGCCCATGCTGATTTCCAGCAGCTGCCCACGCAAATCTGGACCCCATCAGGAAGATCTTTCAAAGGATACAACTGCAAAAACCCCTGTCAGTTCTGTTAGCACCTGRGTTTCATAAAAAAAAGGCATAGATTTAAGCATCAAAATAGCTTTGCTCAGGATTCTTCAGGTTTCTTGCGCCTTCMTCCTCACAGCCCTATATTTTTAAAACTTTGGAGTCTAAGACTACGTCATTATCCAAGTTTTAGCACAATTTTGTGCTTTTCCTGTTTCCGTTCTCTCTTTTCCTCTCACAGAGGTGGATAAAGCCAGAGCCAAATGCCTGAGGTGGCTCCTGGCCAGATTTGGTGGCAGTAACAATGTGCTCAAAGCAAGCATTTACATCTTTGCACCTATGTCTCAGCCTGTATCAGCTACTGATGCTGCAGGGCTTCATCCAAACTCCTGCACCACAGCTGTTTAATTCAGATTTTTTCCCCTTTTTGCACCATTTACTCACCAACTCTCTAAATGTCCAATGCTTCTCTCTTGTCTCCACCAGAGCCTTGGTTCCAGTTAGGAACTGGGGCTTGGATTTAGTTTRCCTTCTTAAAAACACACCTCAGTCCTGCTGTTCTGGGCTGGCTTTTCTCTGTGTTTTASTTGGTGYATTACTGAATGTGCCTCTTCCAACRACTTCATACTTCTGAATGAACTCATCAGGAATGGCTTAGATCAATAATTGCTGTAAATCTAAATGCAAAGTGGAAGCTGAGAGTACATTAACAAAAAGCTTTCATTCTTGCACAGTTTTAATTAGCCATCCTGTTGATCTTTCCAATTCAGTGCCTCACAAAGGACCCAAAGCTTTCCTTTATGGACCCGTGTTTCCATTAATTCGATTTTTTTTTTTTTTTGGCACAGAAGTTCAGACAAAAACTTCACTACTGCTGTACTGGAATTATATATGCCAGTTATATACCAATATTATAGAAATAAGCAGTTTAGGGTAAGAAGTCAAAGGAGGAAGCACACCTGAGGAATTGGTCTGTCTGTGTATTTTTGCCTTTATTCAAAGTTGCTTTCTGCCACGCTTTTGTTTGCAGCTTTGCTAGGGCATTGATACTATTGCAGAAGCACAGTTCTGTGGCAGCAGTACTCATTTTTCTACATGACTCTGAAGCAATGCTTGCAGAAAAAGAGTCRTTTTAAATAAATATGTATATATGAAAAATACCTCAAACAGCGCCAGACCTTGGATGTTTTCTCACAGTAGAAMCAACCATCTTTTCCTTCCTGTATTGCTAGCTGAAAGATAGGCTAAGTTTGGGTTCTAAAYGAGGAACAATTGCCCTTTTTTTGAAGAAGTAAAAAAACCAAACCAAAACCCACAAACAAGCTAAAAAGTGTATTGACAGTTTTTTAGAACAGCAAGTATTACTGAGACCCACTTTGCTGGGTCGTGGCTGTTTCTGGTATTTCAAGGTGATAGTTGGCACTGGTTCCCCTTCTGCACCTTTGGATGACTTTACGTATTTCATCCTTGCACGGCTTATGAAAGCAAAATATAACCACCAAACTAGCACAGCTCTCGCAGAACAGCACTATTTCTGCAATGTTCATCACAAGCTCATTCTCTGTGGTTCCAATGCTCCTCTGTAGTTTCAGTGTTGTCCTGAAGAGAAGCATGATGTTATAAAACAGACAGCAAATAAATCCCATCACGCTGATGGCRTACACAGCGGGGTAAGCACGGATGTGCTGCCACAAAGTTGGAGCTCCAGCAGGTGCTTCTTTAGCCCAGAGGACAATAAAAGAGAGAATCTGAAGTAAAGATGGGATTCCAAAGCCAAAGGTGAATTTAACAATCTCRTATTCAGGCCAGGCGAATAGTGGATCCAACTGGCAGTTTGCTTCCAGCTGGTAATTGTCAGTGCCCACCAGCACTGCTGTGATCAGGGACAAAAAGAAGGTGAATATGAGCACAAACCCAACACAAAAGATGGGTCTTTGGATGGCTCTGCAGAGAGCAGTCTGTGGTGGAAATCTCCCCAGTAATAACGTGAGAAGTGCCAAAATGAGCACGTACTGAGAATTGAAATAACTAAAATTGAAAAAAAATGACAGTACACTACAGGCAAGGTGGGTTAATGTTAAATAGTCAGGTCGAGCGATGACAGTAAATGAGAAAAAAATCATTATAATATTGCTGATGGTGAAGTGTAGGAGAAGCAAGTCCAAGCTTTCTCTTTTGCTCTGCAAATAATTCTTTATGAAAACGATCAAAATACATATGCCWGCTATTAATCCTGTGGGTACAAAAAAGGCAATGTAACAGTGCATGAATCTGGATATGATGTTCTGGGAAGCTATGAGGGCTTCGATTTCTTCTGGGGAAGCGAAAGGCTGGCTCTTGCTTGGGTAGCTGATCCATGTCATGTTATGAGAGGTCATCCTTCTTTCCACACAGGGCTTATTTCCTCTTCAACAGTGTTTCAAACTGAACTGAAAATGGAAGGTGAAAATACAGTTTTAATGCCTATTTGTGCATTAAATATATTATGTGCAGTCAGGCGTACGAACCATTTGTTCAGAATAAATACAGTAATTTCTTGGTGGATTTTACACCCCTGTGTTAATTTCAAGCTAACTTGGGTAATATTTTTAGCCAGAGAAATGCAGCTTTTTGTTTTTGATGTGCTTTCTGCTCTTATCACTCCCCACCTTCATCCTCACTTGTTGCAGCTCAGCTTTTTAGTCAGCCAGGACCCAGCACACTCGTGTTGCATGTGGAATATGTGGAATATGTGGAATATGTGGAATATGTGGAATATGTGGAATATGTGGAATATGTGGAATATGTGGAATATGTGGAATATGTG
>NW_026623657.1:0-33002 GCF_030028575.1 Malurus melanocephalus | reverse complement strand
TATGTGGAATATGTGGAATATGTGGAATATGTGGAATATGTGGAATATGTGGAATATGTGGAATATGTGGAATATGTGGAATATGTGGAATATGTTCAGAGGGTGAGGAAGGAGCTGGCTCTGGTTAGGGTGGAGCTGCTTTTCCTCCCCATCTTGCCAAAAAAGGCCAAGGCTGTTTGCAGGGCAATCCAGTGTGTGGGCAGCAGCTCCAGCCACAAAAAAGCTTCACTGTCCTGTCACAAGGGTGGGAATTTAGTGTAATTTGAACCCAGCTGCAGTCTCACACCACATACTGAGGAAAATGCAAAGATAATCACAATATGAGGCACGAGCCACATTCCTTTCTTTGTTTTAGTTTTGCTTCCTTTCTGTTCTGAAAAAAAGCCTTTCATAACTGCAGTCTGCCCATATAAAATTAATGAGAGTGTTTAAGAACTGTTATGAACAAACTGCTTTTATAAAAAACATCTTTGTACATTAATAACACCGTCATTTCTTAGACATATCAGTTGCATAAAACTGMAAAAAAATAATGTTTTTCTGCAGGCTCGACTTTTAGAAAACGATTACTGGTGCATTATAAACCTGTTGATAAAGTTTTAGCAAGGAACATTTATTACAGCTGCATTATAAATTCCTGGAAATAGGGAATTTTGAAAGTAATATGGATAGGCTGTTAGCTGTAATGACTCTGTGATATGTTGATATAATGATTTTGCTATTGTATAAATGCTTGGAGGCTTTTTTTTTTGAAGCCAAAAAGCTTTTATGAGAACATAATATGTACTCRTGAAAAACTGTAATGGATATAAATATATACATTTTCCAGACTACCTAAAAGCATAATTAATTAAATTTCTAAGAGGAAGTTTCTGTGCACCTTGTACTGATTGATGCAGGAAATAGCATACCTTTTTTAGTAGCAAGGAATAAATATATTTAAACTTAAGATAATGAACCCACTATTCCTAATTAATTTGGAATGTCTGATTAAAGATGTTCCTCAGTACTGGAAAAAGTTAAACAAACAGGCATTTTTATAGTGTAGAGTTGATTCCTGAAAAAAATACAAGCCTTTATTTACAAGGATTCCAATTTTGTGTTAGAATTTGGTGTTTTTACTTTGTTCTGTTGTACATAAAGCTGGTCTGAACAGGCAGGCAAAGGCAGCAGCATGGAGTTCTCCTTATGGAAGTTTCTGTAAGTCAGGGTGGCAAAAAGCCACATACTTAGTTGTACATAATGCCTTTTTTTCCATAAAGGGATTCTAGTGATGTTAACTCTTAAAGTGAAAGTAATTTTAAATTGGTAAAAATTCATAAAGATGCATTAATGTTTTTAAGCAGTGCTCATTATAGATAAGTCAGTGTTTTAATACTGTTTGACAGTTAATTTATGGTTGTTACCTCTGACACTACATCACATTTCTGATATTTCTAATCTCTCCTCAAAATTGGAATTCTAATGCTGGTTTTAATTAGAAAAGTTGACTTATCAAAGTGGCTTTGATTAAATGTGTATATAATCTTACATAATTATAATTTCATTTATAGAAAAGCGTGGAGTTATGTTTTGATTCAGCAGTGTTCTTTGTCCTCTTTTAAAGACAAAGTTTCTTGCCTTGTAGAACAGGTTATTTTCTGGCAGGACTGAGGCACCCAGGGAAAATATTTTGTGTCCTGGGTGGTCTTGCAGGAGGGGAAAGGTTGGCTGGTTGGACTCTGGTGTGCATCTTTTAGGAAAGAGCTGATGGGCAAAACTGGCAGAAGTTTCTGAAGGAATTAAAGGATCAATATAATTTTGAAGCTTAAAAATACTTTGTTGAATATGAACAATTCTTATATGAGAAACTAATTTCTGCAATTCATTTCTTCTTAAATACTTGGGAGGAGTCTCAAGAATAAAGGAAACAGAGTAAGTCAAATTTTGACCTTCTGCTAGAGAGATTTGAAGCTTAATCTGGTGAAGGATTGTGACCAGTTGAGCACCTGAGGAAGTTTGTTATTATTCTCCCACACTGCGGATTTAAAGTTAAGAAATATTTACATTTAGAACTGTTCCACCAGAGCCTCCAGTGGTACCTGTAAATTCCATCAGGGCTGAATGTAAGAATTCAATTCTGGTACTGTGAACAACTTCGTTATCTTCTCAACACCATGGGCCAACTAACTGTGCTCACTGTCCTTGCAGAGAACCTCAGAATAATTTAGCAACATTCAACTTTTCTGGTAACATCATTGCAAGGGAAACAACAGAAGCAGTTTGGGGTTTCACAGGAAGTCATATGGCCTTATATCGAATTACAGGGGAAAAAAAAGATGCCAAAACTTGAATAATTTTGCTCAGGACCTGGCCTTGGTACTGACAGCGGGTTCAATTTTGACATAGCAATGTATTTTTAATTTTATTTAAATATTCYTTCAGCATTTAAGAGCAAGTAAGGCTTAATGCAGCATATTCCAGTGGCTGCAACTTTCTGTGCAAGCGACATAACTTTGGTTTCTCTTCCTGCACCCACCTGTTTGCACATTGTGAAGTGCTATTGTAAACCAGCACGGAGGGTTTAAGCAGAGCCTAAAGATGTGTTTTGACCTCATTTGGTGTCAAGGCAGAAGCCTGAAAGTTTCAGTTGTAACCACAGACATTAACACTATTGTTCAATAGTTAGCATTGATGCTTCCTCTCCATCTAAATGTTGTTATCATAACCTAAGTGTATGTCTTTTAAATTACCTTATCTGAGGAGGGATTTAAACTAAAGGAATAGATTCCTAGAATAATACGTTCCTAGAATAACCTGGAATTACCACTACAAATAACACTACAAATATAGGTTTATAATTATAATCAGTGTAAGAATTACAATTCTGAGCTAAGAAAATGTTCCTAGGTGTGCTGCTTTAAAGGGAATGTCCCAAAAATCCCCTTAGGATTCCCACACTAACAAAATTTTACCAAAAGAGCAAGCWGTTTGCAGCTTTGCTGTGGCTAGTCAATGTGAGCATAATTCTTACTTGAATTCAATAAAGTGCTTATTACGGAAGAAAAAATATCTCCTAAGCAGTTTGTAGCTTATTCTGAAATATTTTGAGTTTGGCAAATAAGATTGAAGTCAATTCTGTAGTTACTAATTTTTTTCCCCTTGCATTATTCCTAGGATCTTAATAAAAGAATATATCAGAATATCACAGTGATAATGTCAGATTCTTCTTATTTGGCTCTGGTGTCTCACTATTTAAAAAAACAAATTGCAATTTGGAGCTCAGACTTTGTGCAGGGGTGCAATCAGCCAAGATGATACACTTACATTATTCTCTAAAAGGGGAGCACCTATAGATTTCTGATTTAAGGCCTTATCCTACATTGCAGGGTTTTGTTGGTTTTTTTTTTTTACAATATTTTGTCTGTTGCTAGTGATTTCAGTGAAATTTGAGGATAAAATTGCACTGTTCACCACCTCATGCTGGCTGCATTAGGGTCTTTTTGCCTGTTTTATAAATTCAGCCCTGTCAGAACAGCCTTGCAGTGATGGATTGGGAACAGTCACAGATGGCACAACCTCTCTGCACGTTTGTTTACATCAACATGGGTAGCTATAGAAATTCCTCTAACTGTAGGGTGCTCATCTGTCATGGAAAGCAGCTCTAAGAAATTGTCTTGCCAGTTTTAAAACATTCCCAAAGCATCAAGTTCATGCTTAGAATAACAATGGGATGAAGGAGCTTGCRACTTCTGTAGTAATATTAATGTTTCAAATTTTTTATAGACTAATTTAATACTAATTTAATTTAATTWAAAAATAAATGKTCYRCAGGAGCAGMWGAGGCTGGTTTATTTCTCACGTGTKTWATYTCAGAATATTCATAGAGCTAACSACATTTTTTGTCAAAATACTTAAGAGTTTCCATCATAAAAACAGGGAATTTATGATGTCATTTTCCTCTGATGTGAGAAATTCTGGTATTCCCTCAGTTCTTGTCTGGTTCTTGGATTTACTGCAGGAACACTCTTTATTTCTTTTTTTCCAAAATGCATTTAATGTTTATGCTCCTCTGTGGTGTGGGTGGAGGGGATGACGACAGACAAGTCCTTTACTCTTTTACTGGAATCTGTCACAGTGCAAACACCTCAACACCTGAATTGTTGGTTTTTTCTCTCACAACATTATGACATAAACTGACTTTGTTATTCCCATTTACTCACKGTAACTATGGCAGAAGCCAGGTCTGTTTCTGTTTATTTTATGATTAGTTAGTGGGAGAAATTYGCAATATGCTGCTTGCATTATCTTTCCTCGTGTTGTCATGCTCCACTATTTTGCCCCTTTACCTCAGYTCCCCCTCACTTTAATTGGTTCAAATCTTTAATTAACTTCATGTGGCCTCACTTTTTTTTTCTTTTCCCATCCCTGTTTCCCCCCTRTAATTCAGCAGTTAAAGCAAATATGTTTTTTTACTTACTGAAACCCAGTGAATACATTCCCCTTCACTTCCAACACAGAGAGCACAGTGTTCAGAAAGTTGTTTAAAAATAGTTGTGAAAGGATTTTTAGTGCTGTGGGGRCCCAGTCYCTAAGATTTCACTGGGTTTGAGTTSCCCACTTTGATGTTTAACTTTTGCAAAAGGAAAGTTTGGTTTCAGGGAGACTTGTGTTTATTTAAAGTCTGGAAGGAAGAGCTCCTAAACCAGGGGAGTTTCTCGCTGGCAGGCAGAACTCTTCCTCTATAAAAGGTTTGGTAGGGCAGCCTTTCTGCATTCTGTCACCAGCCTTTAGAAGGAAAATATTCTTTTATCCAGTCAGAAAGCAACACACATAAAGTTGCTTGTGAAACTCTGCTSTTGGTGGGGATGTCCTGCATGGAATTGTGCAGACATGTGATCTGGGGGGTGAAGATGTCCTTTCTGTTCACACTGTGTCTGCCAAGTTAAAAGATGGAGGCAGCTTGCTGTATATGAGACTAAAATGTAAAATACTGTATTCATCTTTCTTGTAAAATCACAATTCCTGCATCTGGGCAAGTATTTGAAGTTGTGAAGACTTAAGAAATCCTAGCCTTGACTTGTGAAAAAGTATCAGTTCCTGAGAAACCGAAAGCTTCTGTTTTTACTTTTCCTAGGATATAAAGGAACTAACAGTAACTTAAACATAATCTCCGAGCAGTATCACTGATGTGTTTCCTGTTTTATACAACTCCTGGAGTGGGGTTAAGATATCTGACAATGCCCATCCTTTAAAATACTGCTTTTAGGCAGTGGTTGGAGTTGTTTGTCCAGACCTCTGATCCGTATTTCATCATCCAACTACCGTTGGTTCAATGGGATTCAAGTACTTACTGGAAAACAGTCTTTACATTTTCTCTACTTAATGCCCAGCTTTATCACAAATTTCAGCTTTATTATACATTTCAGCTTTCTGAGGACCTGTCCCAGACACAGTCTTTTTTACTTTGTGTAGTTCAAATGTTGTCAAAGAAGGGAAAACTAAAAGCTGTTAATTACAACCTCAGCTTCACTATTTGARCCTCTTGAATAAAACATATTCAAAGTAATATAAAACACTTACCTTTTCAAGGAAATGTTCCACAGAAACAAGAGGCTGAGCCTTTCACTGTGAAATGTCAGATGAAATGYAGTTATTTTCTGTTTCTGTAGCAAGCAGACTGTGTTATTACAGTAACTTCTTCAGCTGCTGTACATCACGGTGAAAATTCCAGGCGTTTGCTGACTAMAAAAGCGTTCAGTTCTGTAAAGAGAACAGGAACTTGGTTGAAGTCATTCAAACCATACACGTTGCATGTTTAGCAAACCTATGGTTTCATCATCATGTGACTTTAAAGTTCAGATTCTCCTCTGCAATGAGATATTTTCGAACAGAAAAGTAGTGTTTGTCCCTGCCATTTCTRAGTATGTGAGGCCATCCAGTGGATTTTTTTTTTCCTGTTCATGAAGTAATCCTACGCTCACTGGCCAGCCTTTGCAATTGCATTTTTTCCCAGTGCGCTGTTTGAAGTGCTACAGGTCTAGAAAAGGAAGAGCCTGTGGAATAAATACCTCACCAGGCCCTTTGCTTAACACAACAAAAACTCAACACAAAGCAGGGCATGTCAAAGCCTAAAAATTCCTGCTTAAAAATAGATGTATTTCTATTTTGCCCCRTGTCCTGGCTCTTGGAACACTCCTRTTATTGTATACATGCACTAAATTATTTTTCCAGATGTTCTGCAATGACCATAAGGTGTTAAAAGACAAGATTTTGTGTCTGAACGATGTTTTGGGTCTGGCTCAGCATCAGTCATCTTAATGACTATGCTGAATAGTGTTCTTAAAACCTCAGATATAAATAAGCAAGAAAGGKTTGGCTCATGAGTTTTTTTTAGTGCATGCAGCCTGTCTGTCTGGGGTGTATCAGCACCATCATGTTTTCTCTTAGCTGCACAATGAGGAAGGGCATTTCTGTTGCAATCTTTTAGCAACCTGCAGTGGCTTTCGTGGGTTGAGAGGGTAATTTGTGACCAGGGTATCAGCACTCTCTTTTCATGGCTTCCCACTTGTTGCACTTTCACAAGGCTCACTGAAAAATATGTAGAAACTGCTAAAACACTTCAAAGAAGTTAAATGAGACAAATGTGTATGAGTCTAAATTCAAAATCACAGTTGTGATTTTGGCTTACCTGGAGAGAAGATATTTTAGCACTTGGTCTACATTTCCATCTGAAGGTTAGCACTACTGCTTCAAATGATTTCTKGGGACTAGAGGTAGACTTGATGGAGGGTCTTGGGTTGCAGCARTAGCTCAGACGCATTTCAGGTTGAAGGTTCATGTTCTTTGTGAAGGAATTGTCCTCCAAAAGAGCTCTTCAGTAGCTCAGGGGCTCTGTGAAATGTGATTTCCAATGAGCTTACATGTTATTCACAGTGCTGTAATTCACATAGAACCTTTGGTTTTGCTCATCCTATGTAGCAGTTTGTTGGACTGGGTAGATTGTTTATTATTTCCGTTTTGTTTACAGTAGTTCCTCCAACCTGTTACAGGAAACCTTGGGTAAGTGGCAGTGTAGTGCAGGTGTTTTGTAGGTAGCATTTCCCTGTGAGCTCTCCTCATTAATCAGGTTCATTCTGTTGATACCAAGTTCTCATAGTAAAGAATGATGAAGAAAAAATATTGTCATTACGTGCAAAACAGGTGATTCTTTCCTTTTTCTGTTGGTTTTTCAGTAAAGATGCAAATTTTGAGTGTCACCTTATTCTTTCTAGAACTGAGGGCTCTGCAGAGAGCATACCAAACTACAGAGGCATAGTGAAATGATTGGTTTTGAAATTACAGAAAAATTTCAGGAAGGTTTTGGTCATGAACATAACTTTCTAGCTTCCAGAATGGATCACTTGTGCACTTGAGGCAATGTTGAACAGTTGCAGAATCGTTTTGCTGCTGTACTTTCTATTGAAATGCTTTGAATAGGCTCATGATTGATAACCCCAGGCCCTGCTGGGGGTGAGGAAGGGGGGAACTAAAATTATTTCTTGGCTGAGGGCCAGGAGCAAACCTCTGGGGTTTATTACATCTTTGTGAATTTGCTTTGGGTAGATGCATATAGGGATATCTGGCTGTGCCCTTGGTGTTTATAAGTAAAAGAAAGGTGAATCAATGACTGCACCAGAGGTTTAAGGAATATTCAAAGCACTCTTTGCAAAGGTTGAAGTGACTGTGAGTTAATGAGCAAGTCGGTGAGCAAGGAGTCACTCASTGTGTGCAGATAAGCCCTGACACAGCAGTGTTAAGGCCACATTTCCTGTTATTCAGTAACCTCAGTTCTGACAATGCTGGGCTGGGTAAGCAGAGCTCCAAGGGAACTTATCCCCTAATGAGAAAATTACATAAATAGAACCGGAAAAGTAAAAAGAGAGAAGCTATTTCCTACACCTCCCATCTTTAAGAAGTAATCCAAGAGAAAGCTCTCATCCTTAAAATTGCATTCACATTTACAGACATTGGTTCATACTTTGTCTGAAGGTTTGTCTGAAATCTGTATCTATGTATGTAAGAAACTTCCATTATTCAGTGGTATTTAGGGAGCAAGAATACGTTTCATACTTGGAATCAGGTACTACAACACAATTTCAGAATCATACACAGATTCATATATCAGAAAGCATCACATTTTACAGGTGGAGAAACTTGGGTCCAGAGAAATTTATTTCAAGATGATGGAATAAATTGAAAGGCAGARGAGAAATAGAGGTTAGAAAATCAGTTTCCCAACTCTGTATTCTTTTTTCTGTTTAGATCTTGCTGATTTCTRTCTTGGTAGCTGCAATTCTGCCTCATCTATGGAAACAAAAAACTTTTTGAGGTGTGTTAAGAGACCCAGGTGGAGTTTTGGCAGCAGCTGACTATGCTGTTACTGTCACAGTTAATGTGTTAGTAAAAGAAAAGCAAAATATTGCTGTTGTGTRACCAGCTGCATCTTCCCTTAGAAAAAAACAAAAACCCAGTTTGTTTAATTTGCTTAAACGGTCACAGGGTRCAAGTCATGAGAATAGTGGTGAGCAGACCAGTGCTCAGTTGTACAAAGGTTTCATAAAGCTGCAGAAAATGGTGGTTAAGTGGTCATGTTTGGGATGATGCATAATATCATAATTACTTTTATCAGTGATTTATGGATTTATTTTTTTTTTTGGTGAAATTTCTAAGCACGTATTAGTTTACTTGCTGTCAGTGGAAAAGGTTAATGTATGATAATGATGCTCTGGATAGGATGGAGGCAGGAAAGGTGAAGTTACAGGAGTGAAATAGTTGTGAGGTGCTGTGCCAGTATTTAGGGATTGGCTGGTAACATGTACAGCCATGAACCACCTGCAGTGTGCTCTGGTGGGCAAAAGTGGTTTATTTTTGAACACAGCTGTTCATATGGCAAAATAAATATATCCAGGACAGAGTGACAGATGTTGCTATAAAGAAAGCAGATGCAAACCAATTTTTTTTTTTTAACCAACACTTACAATTTCTCTTAATTGACCCGTATTACTGATGTCTTTAGCAGAACACACATCCCTGACAGTAGGTTTAATTTGGAGTGAAGACTGTTTCTCTCATATCCATGTGTATCAGATGAGAGAAACTTCTTCATTTTTTCTGACAAGCACTTTCAAAGCTTCTGGCTTATGAAATGCTGTCAGTATTTTTATTCTCTGGCTTCATGCACATCCATCCCATGAGGTTTTATGGRGATGGTGATCCTGCCTTGCTCACCTTCCTTCTCAATCATCACCAGCAGTTTTTCAGCAAAGAGCTGCAATGCTCAGTTGAGCATTAGAGCTCTTGTTTGCTYGGTGCAGCATCAAACAGGGTGAGCAAGGATCCTGGACACAGCAACCTGCAGTCAGTCCAAGGACTGGGCTGGATTCTCTGGGGTGGTGATTATTGTTAGGGAGCTAATCCTGCTTGAGAAGCCCAAAATTTATTTTCAGACCACACCGTTGTCTTCTTCTCTCAATTAACATATCTTTTATWGCCTTTTGGATGTAATGTTATTAAGAAAATCATCCCTGTGTAGAATGATAGGATTGTTTTGGAATATTAAATGACTGTTATTGCCCATACCCCAGTGTATTGTGATGAAAAGCAGTTGCTTTGTTACTGGAATCGTGCAATACACTGCAATTTTTTTTTCAAAGCTGTTTTTCATCAACTGCCATGCATTTCCACCTTAATTTTTCCTCTATTGTTATTGTGTAAGAAAAAAAATAACTTGAGCGTGGGATATTAGCCACTGTGTTAGTCAGAGATTGCTTTGACTCTTTTCAAGGSCTGAGCTTAAATATTGGAAGCTTTTCTTTGTGGCATTTTAAGACATTAAAGCCACTTACATTAATGCAGTACCTCAAAATTTGTGGGGGAAAAAAACCCTAATTTCTGAGAGGAGCTTCTATTTTAAGGCTTTTGTTATATTGACTCTGTAAAACTCCTCTTATGAAAGGCTTTGCTGTTAATTTTATGTGTATTTAATCTTACTTGACAGCAAGAAAATTTGTGTCCTTGATTAAAACACTGTGGAACTTTAGGCCTTTGACATTAAGAAGGACACCCTTCCCCAAAAAAACCCCAAACCACCAAACCCCAAAACAGGAGGAAAGTTGTACAAAGAACCAAGAATTGCAAGTTGGGAGAAGGTTAAAGGAATTTTGTTTATGGATTCATCTTAGAATAAAAGAACCTCACATGGCTTTATTATTGTATTATGTTCCCTGTGTGTTTGGTTTAGGAAGGGGTTTTTGGGTGTGGTTTTTAAAATGGAATTCAGTTTCTTGTGTTTATTTATAAGGTATATGAAGCTATGTGAAATTGTAAAATTTGATAATGTGTTCATCTCTCTGCTTGGAGGGGTTAAGAAAGTGCAGGCTGGTGATGTTTATCCATAAGCACTGGTTATTAATGATCACCTACCCCTCCAAGGCTGATTGTAAATCAACATTTCTTCCTTTCCTCCTAGAACAGCCATGCCCAGTGTAGTCTTAATTGCTGCCTTCACATCTCAGAGCCCCTTGCCCATGGTTAACTATTAGTGATTTTATTATTTCCTTATTTGAGCGCTGTTTGTAATGTAAGTTGTTTTATTAACAGTATTTTATTATTATTACTAGACAGTAATGGTACTATCAATCACAAATTCCTCGATACGGGTAAATCACCTGTGTAACTCAGCTGCAAGAGCTCAAAAATTGCCTCTATTTCAAAATAACATTCTATTAAATGGTGGAAAAAAAGCTTTTTTCAATGGCAAGTTTTAATAAGAGAGCTGGTCTCTGCATAGCACTGCAGGTGCTAGAATGATTATTTAATTGCACTAGGCTGGACCTGAAAAACTTCAGACTTCTCTCTTCATTAAGTAAGAAATCTATTTCATTGTGAACTAGTGAAACCATACTTAATTAGAAAGAATTACAATATTCTGGAGCTAAATGGGAATGACACTTCCATTGGTCTTTGAGGATCTTGTCAACCACAATGACTAGTAACAGATGTTTCGTGAAACAATACAAGAAACATGTGCTTTTCCATAAATATTGCTTCCTTGTGAATASTCAGACCTYGTAGCCTGGTTAAATAYCCTTCTRTTAGGTACAAACCTAAAATTAACCGTTGTTAAGGTTTTTTTCTTGCAAACAGAATGGTCTCAACCTCCTCAACATCACTGCAGCAGTTGCTTGTACAAATTGAAGTTAATTTTGTTCCCTCGTACAAATACTTGAGGCAACACCCTCACTGTCTGCAGGCAGGAACAGCTGTGCAAATCTCTGTTTAACCAGGAACTGGGATTGAATTTTTTTTCCCCTAAATATTAATTTAAATTTAACTAATATTATTGATATTATTGCTTTTGGGAACTGCAAGAGCATTCTGCCAKTGGCCACCAGATGGAGTTTCTAAAACAGCTTTGATAAACCAATACCAGACTTCATTCCAAAATGATCTTTTGAAGACTTTGGAGATTAGAAGCAGTTGCAGAAATTCTGCCAACTTCAAGATCAATTTTAGCTTAAATTTGCAGATTTGGGGAGGGCTAAAATTCGTCTTTTCAATTCACTTTGGAATTAGKGATTGTACTGGGTTTGTWTGGCAAGGTTTGGTGGCAGAGGCAGGGACGGGCTACAGGGGTGGCTTYTGTGAGAARCTTCCAGAAAMTTCTCCATTTCCAATAGATCCAATTCCAGTTGAGATGGGCCTGCCACCAACCAAGGCTGAACCCATCAGTGCCAGTGGCATCACTTTTGGGATAATACCRTTAAGAACAGGGAAAAAGCATGCAAGTACTTTTTAAAACTAGATCAAATGGATTCACTTGATATAAATCTTGCTTTAAAGAACTTAGATAGAAAAGGCTTGGTGTGGTTTTTTTTTTTTAATACATTTTTATATTTAATTCATAAATACTCTGGTGAGARTCTGGTGTTTTATAACCTTTTACTATCATGATTTGTAATAATACAGAAATTCTGCCTGCTGCAGACTGTGTTATTGACAATTCTTGCAGATGTAATTAAAAGTCCCAGTTCTTTAGAAGCAAGGAATATAAGGAAATTAAATGGACCTTCAAGGTAAGGGAAGGACTTGGTGGGAAGAAATGGGATGACAAAGGAGATAATAGATCCTCTGCTCTCCTGATGGAAAAAGAATGTAGTCAGCATATGTCAAAGTGTTTTGATATATAATGGAAAGCTAAAGGAAATTCAACAGAGGAAACATTTCACACTTCAGATTTGTTGCCATGGCAGTCTGCACAGCTGGGTTTGTACCATTAGATTGCATTCACTTGGAAAAAGTATTGCATGAGATATTCAAGAAATACATAAGTTTTTGCTTATTAACTTCACAAATTAATCTAGGAGCAGATGTTTCAGATTCATCAGTATGTCTAGCACTTCACAGCTGCAGAAACTTAGGCAAGAATCAATTCTTCTTTGAGTCCTCAGCCAACAGTGGAACTGAGAGGAGCACTTGGGCAGGTTCTGCTTTTCTTTGCCCTTAGCAGTCCTGTGCTGCTGCAGTGAAGTTCACGAGGTCTCCAGCCTGACCTAAGGCTGCTTTTGTTTTTTTTGAGCAGTGATAAATGGGGCATTACCTATCAACATACCCACAGCACAAAAACAATTCAATTGGATTTTTGTTTTAAAAAAGAAAAAAAAAAARGTTTTACTTCCTTCTGAGGTTTGTGGCAGCAGCGTTGTATTTTCTTCACAACCCTGGGGCCTATTTTCCTATTATATAGTAGTTGAATGAGTGTTTTCTGTGACTGCTCCAAAATGTGATTGATTTCTGTGAAGTCTCTGTATTGACAGACAATGGCAGATTTAGGTCCCACATCAGCCTGGTTTGTACTGRTGTAAACATCCCGAATTTGTTGTACCTGAGCAACCTTTTCCTTACATTTATGCAGTTGTCCACCCTTCACAAACCTGTAGGCTTGTGAATTTGTGCTTATTAACTAACACTTGTCATGAAGATCCTTCAATCTGTGTCATGCAAGGGGTTTTACTAATCCAGCTGAGAAACAAACAGCCTTTCTGTGCATGTTGGCTGTGTCCAAAAGCTCTGCAGAATGAAGGATCAGAAAATCACTGCTGTGTACTTGCTCAGAGATGTTGGCTCTCCTATTAGAGTAGTAGAAACACCCTTTAAAACACTGCATGGAAGGAAAGGCATCTTGAAAAAATGTGTAATACTGCAACTTCCACTTTGACAGTTGCCGTTTTCAACTCAGAAGTGCTTTGGACTGAGGATTTTTTAAAGGCTTTATCAATAATCATTTCAAGTAGAGTTWGCTATTACTTGCTGTCCTCCTACACTTCGCAGAACATTGCAAGGGAACAAATGAGTAATTTTGAAAATATAGCCAAGAAAAAAAAAACATTCTCATATATGTGGTGTAAACTAACTGATCCATGGGGAGTAATCTCTTGGTTACGTGCAGTGGTTACTGCAATGAATTTTATAAGGTACCTTAAATTCTTAAAAGCTGTTTTTTCTTTGGGATGCCAGAGGTGTGGGCTATTTTATGCTGTTCTGAGAACCAAGAGAGTTTCTGCAGGAAGCTGATTGTGGCAGCACAAAGGAAAGGAAGTTGTCAGGATGTGGCCAAGTTTGCATTGATCTCCAGGTGCACGGTTACTCTGTCTCATTAATTGCAGGATTCTTTATGCTGAAAAAAGCCAGGGGAGGTATGTGCCTTTTAGCTTTCATTCCCAGCCAAATTCATGCTGATGAATAATGAGATTTTAATATTGTCAAATTATGGCCTAAAAATATGACATCAAAGTCAWGCAATTTGTTATGTTTTGATTAGGCAGAGCCACACAGGTTTAACCTTGTCTACAACAGATTTTTATCACAGAAGCATAAAAAAAATACACACATCATATTGACCACATACACTTGAACATTTTTATTGAGAATTTATTACGAGTCAATACGTCCTTTATGAAGCTTTCCAGAAAGTCCATTTCTGTAGTATTTGGACATGATATTRGAGTCCACATCTCTTCATTGTTATAGAACCTGGAATTTTCTGGTGGCTGATCACTTTCTTTCATTAACAGAAATTACATCTTCAGAGACCAACAAAATTTGATTCTGAAATGTAAACTTTTGAAACTAGGACCTCTACTAAGTTGGTCAACAAGGACCTGTCTTGAGCTTGCTGTGTTAATAACTCAAACAGAAGCAGAGCATGACATTTTTGTTAGTTCATTGATTTGACTTAATTAGCAGTTCAGYGAGAGGGCTATAAGCCATAGATCAACTCAAATATTAAGTTTAATTTTGTGAGAAAATAACACTGTTAATAATGGCACTTAACTAGTGCTTACTTTCTAGTACACAGTATATACATACAGAAGCATACAGTACACCTTCCTGTTCAGAGGTTTACATTTAAATGATACACTTTTAGAAATAATTTAATAAACTCTTTGCAAATCCTTTTTACATCAGTAGGCTGATTCATATCTTGCATATATACAGTATTTTATTCATATCTATTTAAATGTGTAATAGATAAGTCCCTATTTACAGTCACTAGAAACCTTCAGGTATTTGAAATGGAAAGGCCCCATTCGTGAGAACTTTGTATATTAAAGATTTGTCCTTAAAAGTTCTTCCTAATATGTGATACCTTGTATTTCCTTAAGCATTTTACTGCACTTGCTCCTCTACTGTTCTTTACATAAATACTGCAAAACTCTCTRTTTTTGGAACACTGCTTTTAAGAGGTACCAGGTGAGGGTGCTGCAATTAAGTTCAGAATTTCCTTAAGAGAACAGGAGCCAGGCAGATCCACAGCAAAGTTTCTTTGAGGCAATACAGCAAATTAACTTTTAAAAGAGGTGGATACCAGTCTTACTCATTAAATTATCCCAATTGTTGTATCTATGATTGCCATCACATTAAGTGTTTATCAAGGATACAGACAAACATCCGTAGCTCTGTTGCAGTAAAAAAGATTAGGAAAAAATCAGATTTCATATCCGACGGGTAAAATACATAAAAATCTGTCTTTCTACATCTCTTAAGTAGCAGCTTCCATTTTACTACGTAAATTTGTTTATAATGTCTAATGTTGAATAAAATTTGGGCCACTGTAAAGGAGTCAGTCTGATGAAATAAAGATGAGTACTGAATAGTACCAGTTTTGTAGGACCAAGCAGGGATGGGAGAGAAATGAAAGTTMAATAAATTGTGCAGAGAAGTGAAAACAATAAAGAGAAATGATACAAAAGCCATGATCTGAAACTGGGAATTTAACAGGGAGAGAAAGGAACAGAAATAAAGGCAACAAATCTGTTAAGAGACAGAAAATACAGTGTCTTAAGAGAAGGAGGARATGGAAGTAAGGAAGCAACAGGGAAGTTGAAATTGCACTTAATGCTGCTTGCTCAGCCACACTGTTCTGGCAGTGTCCCAGTTCTGAAAGCCTCTATTCACACCAGATAAGCCAGTTCCTCCCTGCTGGAACTCCTYCTGCATAACAGCATTTCTTTAACAGATTCTACGTGAGAGATTTAATGTGGTSCATTAAGAAACCTAATTTTCCTCAGAGGAAGAGGGAGTCTGTTTGCTTGACAGCTGTAAGGAAAGATTTTGTTCTTAAGCATTTCTGTGTAGAAGTGAGCTTGAATGCTCAAGATGCACAGAAATTCATAGAAAATCTCTCAAGGTGGGGCAAAAACCAACAAAGCAGCCAGTATCATGTATTTCAGCATACAGGCACTATAAATGTGTGTGAGTTGGACACTGATAAGAATCAGCTTCAGTCCTTAACATGCTTTTCATCAACGGGCTAAAACTGAAGTAAATTGAAGTAGTTGTGCTGAATAGTTTTTATGTGGCGAAAACACCACAGAAATAGATTATTTAGATKATTTATAGGCTTTAAAGGTTTAAAATATTCAATAAAATATGAAAAGCTATTAAGGAAAGTAAAGCTTAAWGGGAAGTCTTCCACCAGGATGTTGGTAACTTAGAGGTGCTTGTACAGAAAGATCAGCAAGGAAGACTATGGGAAGAAATTGCTTGAAAGGAAAAGGTCTGAAAGGTCTGTTCCTCACCTGCTTTTCAMACAGAACTTTAGTATGGGCCTCTGCTGACAGACTAGGACCAGTTATCAGATGAGATTGTGCTCTAAGCAATAGGAACGTTTCAGTTCTGGTCTTGCTCCATGTTTTTTTCCATACCTGAAGCTTGAAAAGTCACATTTTTTTGATGAAGTCATAGGAAATTTGAGTTGTGCTGTCACAGATTAAGCAACAAAATGATGCTGTAGCCTGTATCAAGTGACAAAAATGTCTTGTGGCCCCAAACCAGTGTGAGAGTATCGGTTTCACTTTTACCCCTCTCCTGCCATGAATGCAACAGCAGCACAAGAACAGGTAATTCCTGGGTCAGTGCTTTGTAGCTGCTTGTTGTGAGTAACTGTTTATGTGCTTCCTGCAGTGTGTCTGTGTTTTTTACGAATTTCATAAAATCAGTAAAATTTGGTGATCTGGACTGGATTTCTTCATCCCTACTGTGAAACTAGACTTTACTGTGTATCCAGGAATCCCAGTGGAAGGCATTTTTGAGAGGTTAGCAAAGGGCTGATGCTGGCTGGGGTTCTTATGCTGAGGAATTTTATATGGTTTCCAAACCTCCAGTGATGTCCTAGATTAAAGAGAGTTTAATTTATTTGTTGCAAACATATCCCTTGAAAATACAAAATGTTAATCATAAACATATTTATTTTTTAAGATAATTACTCTTGTTACATGAACATATGTGGACCATAACACTTAGCCAGACAATCTTTGCTAGTTAAATTCTGATTTAACTTYGTAAACCACTGTGTCCTTCATTTTCATATGTGGAACAAACAACTCTAAGTTCCCTCAGAATTAGTTAATAAATATTTCTGAATTCCTGAAATGTTTTAGGATACAAAACAAGCACTGGAAAAATAAAACACATTTTTGTTAATTGTTGTAGCTAAAAGAAAAATCAGTTGATCATAGATGTTAAAACAGGTTAGTTTGTGTGAGAAAGTAATTTCTGAAARTAGTAAATTAGGCTTCTTATAGAGGGGATTCAGTGATGGAGAAAAATTAAATAATTTAATTTATAATTAACATTTACTATTTGGACACGTATAATTGGATAACATGATCTTCAGTAAAGATCATCTATATAATCTTCATTGAAAAAAAACGCTATTTACTTCATCAAGGATAGCACTATCACTTCTTTGTACAGAAAACAAGGCAATACCTTTTTCTATACAAGATACAAGGTGCTGCAGTCAAGACTTCAATAAACTGCTTAGTGATTTCTTCAGACAGGAAGATCAGAGCCATGAAAACAGAGTTAATGCTTTGTCACCAGTTCAGTGCACTGAAGGTATCAGATGTCACAGGGATTGCAGCACACAGGCCAGAGCCTCACACCACTTCAGCAAACAACTGGAAAATTAAGACTCTTGCATTCAACTGCAATGGAAGCCCCTTCCAGCCTTTGGTTTGGGACTCTCTAAAGTCTTTGAGTGCCAACAGAGCAGCGTCACAGTCCCAGCACTGAACACCCAGGGCTTGTGTCACACCTATGTCATGACCTGCTGTACCACTGTGCGCTCGTGAGAACACCCCTGATTCCCACAGTGTATCTTTTTAAGCAAACGCCGTAATTTGTTGGGAAAGTTTTTGTTAATGTATCTGTAGAGCAGAGGCATGACAAAGCTGCTGGAGAAAGCCAGGAATTTTGACAACACCGTGGTGAAGTGTAATATTTGAATGGAATTTAGATCCGCAATCTTTCCTCGTAGGTTAGTAAACGTGCTTACCAAGAGAATAACRTAATAGGGTGTCCAGAGGGTGAACTGTGTGCAGACTGTGGCTATCAGAAGCCTGTGCACTGATGGATCCAGGCGCCCCGTGTCCTGATCCAGCGGCGTGGCCTCTTTGCGGATGCGCAGGATCAGCGTCAGCGCGTACAGAACGGCGATGGCGGGCACCACGTAACCAATAAACACCATGATGGCATCCGCTGCCTCCTGGTTCTGCATCTTGGAACACTCGATGATTTTGGTGGACACGTGGTTGCAGACGTAGAACAGGAGAGATGAGAAGCTGGTGAGCATGGCACCGCCCCAGATGAAGCCGCAGACGTGTTTGGTGTTGTACACGCTGGACATGTAAGTCCTGGGCAGAGCCCGTTCGATGTAGTAGTCCAGGCTGAGCAGCGTGGTAGAGTACATGGTAACCAACGASGAGACGTTGAATAAAATAAGGAAGGTAATATAAACTTCATTGTTGGAATTCCAGATGGCCCATTTGGTATTGGCAAGACCCAGCAGGTACATTGGTGCCAGAGTGTTGATGATGAGACCGGCAATGGCCATGTTGACAAAGTAAACATCTGGCATAGTCATGGTAGCTTTGTTGTAGAGGTTAACTAGGACCAGCAGGCCGTTGTAACAAAGGCCAATTGGGAAACATATGATGAGGTAGAGTAGGGAAAAGATGGAAAGCACAAGGTCGAAGTCATGGCAGAGATGCTGGTCCTCACTGTTCTCGGTACTGTTGATTAAGGCTTCACAGCTCCACATAGTGATTTTAGCTTTTGTGTCGTCTTTGCTGGCTACCAGCTTCTCTGTAGAGAGAGAAATAGTGAAAGTGTTGTTAAAATACTGTATTGTAAATGAAATGCAAAGTACTGTGAAGAAAATGCTTTAAACTTTGAGATTATAGGCATCACGTGAGCTTGTTTAGAAGAAAGTCAACTGTGATTCAAAATTTCACAAGACTAACACATTCTGAAGTTCTAATTTAAATTAAATTAGTGGCAAATGAGTTGATACAGGACACTCAACAGAAGTAAGTTTTAAGTTATCTTTAAGTACTGATGTATATATAAATACTAATGCAATTTTTTTTAACTATAAAGCAGTACCTTGTATATAGCTAGTAATACATACGGGTAACTCATGAAGAGGCGAAGGATATAAACTGAAGCACAATATGATGGAGAATACAGATCTCTTAACATATTAAATAAGCTTTACTGTGAAAAAAGRTTTTCTTAGGAGGCATATCCAAGGCAGTATGGTGGATGTGTACTGGCTCACTGATAAAATTGATGAAGACTAGAGGATACTGGAAAACGAAGTGAAAGGGGGTGGTTGGTTTTGTTGGGTTTTTTTTGTTGGTTTTTTTTAAATTTTAAATAGGTCAGTTTGTATTCAGACTTCCAACCTATAACTAACCTTTTTTAGTTCTGAAAAAAACAATGGACCTCTGTAGTACAGGGAACCTAATATCAGGGCAGCCTGACTTTCCAAAAAAGCCAGAATCAGCTATCATTTCCTCTCAAAATAGCTCGAATTCTTTAAAAAGTATGCTACTATCAGCAGTCGTGGCCCAACCATCTTTGCTTTATCGTCAGCAAAGAGATAAAGTTTTAACTGAAACGCAAGCAAACTTCAAAGCAATCGTGTAAAGCCTCTTTCCAAAATGCCGAAACAAGAAATAATCTCTGAAAAGCACAACTCAAAACAGGAGCAGCCTTAAAATCGTGGCTGTTATTGATGGTAGCCCATTTGAGGGACGGTGCAGAGCTGGTGCAGCAGGTGATTTCCCTGTCACGCACTCCTCTGTTTGTGTGCTTCCCTTTCAGCACCTATAGCAAAGTGTAAGTACACATACCTGGATTCTTTCCAGACAGAGAGAGAGAGAGCAAGATTTAATCAATCCACAGTAAACATTGTGCAATAGAAATGAATGCTACTAGACAACATGCTACACTCTGTGAACCAGATGGCTAAATTATACCGTGTGGGGTCTGTAAGAATATGGGTATGTGACTGCATCTCCCTGGTGCTAATCCTTTGATTCTTCAGCCATAGTACACAATTTGTCCCAAAATTGTGTCAGCTTCTGTGTTTTATTTCCCACACCAGTTGTTTTGTGTGCATTTTTCTTCTAAATACCACAACCTGAGCCAGAAATCARGCTAAAAATACAGTAATTTTAGCTGGGCAAGCATTTTTTTTTATTCCACTGTYCTATGTTGGATTTCCTCAGAGAAGTGGCTTCTGTGGCAGCACCAGAAGTTCTATTGTTTTYGAAGCTTGTTTTCACCTTAGTGGGAAAACTTTTTTGGTTCATTTTATCAAACCTGTTCTTCAGCTATTTTGTTGCATATGAGTGGACTGTATCATATCTTTGTGTTGTCTTTCCATCCTCATTCTATGTTTGAGCAGTGGAAACAACCCAGTTTGTTTTCAGGAAGCATCTATTGTTTTAAGTTTTTAAGAAAGAAAAAGAAAAGCTGGTTTTTTCACAGCTGAAGGGAATCAAAACTACATCTCATTGATTTATTATGACCCGATTCAAGGCAAGCAGCAGACTGGAACTAGATATTGCAAATATATGCATTCTGGTGAGTGCAAAGGTGACTAAGCACAGGCAYAGATACATTCACGTAATTCCATTATGTAGGTTTATCCTTAAGCACGCAGCTTTGATTACTCCAGACTGAATTACATCAGCCACTGAATAAGTTGCTTGTATATTGTCTCAGAAGATCAACAGTCTGCTACCAGGCTTTGTATTTTACAGAGCAGGGGGATGTCTGGTTTCACAAGTGGTTTTAGTCATTACCCTTTTTTTTTTCTTTGAGTCTTCTAACTGCAGTTAAACACGACAATTCTGTTTTAATGACAGAAATAGCAGACGACTGATTGTGTCAAATAGTAACCCTTAGGAAAATGACAATATTTACTCCGAAATTACAAAAACAAAATCCAAAATGAAAACGCTTCCTCAAGGAATTTCCTTGACGCCTTCTAAGTTAGCAGGTGAGGTATTTCTGCCGAAATCGCTGCTGTTTAATGATCACTGAGCAGCGAAGGCAGTGTCCCCTGCGCGGTGCAGTGCTTTGCTGTGCAGTGCTTTGCTGTGCAGTGCTTTGCTGTGCAGTGCTTTGCTTTGCAGTGCAGTGCTTTGCAGTGCAGTGCTTTGCTGTGCTTTGCTTTGCTGTGCTGTGCAGTGCTGTGCAGTGCTGTGCTTTGCTTTGCTGTGCTGTGCAGTGCTGTGCAGTGCTGTGCTTTGCTTTGCTGTGCTGTGCAGTGCTGTGCTTTGCTTTGCTGTGCTGTGCTGTGCTTTGCTAAGCTGAGCTTTGCTGTGCCGTGCTTTGCTATGCTTAGCTGTGCTGTGCCGTGCTTTGCTATGCTTAGCTGTGCTGTGCCGTGCTTTGCTGTGCCGTGCCGTGCTGTGCCGTGCCTGCAGGCCCCGCTCAGCATTTCGCAGCCAGCCGTGCCTTTTGTCATTGCCGCGGCGGCTCTGCCGTGTCCSGCTCGCTCCTCGGAGCCCTGCGAGCGGCAGCCCGGCTCCAATCCCAGCTGACCCGTTCCCTAAGCGCTCCCCGGCAGTTCCTTAGCCCCGGCTTCCCTCTGTTGTACAAATGAACGCTGGTTCGCCCGGCGCTGCCCGGAYCCCGCCGCTCTCAGCTGCAGACGGRACCSCGCGTTCCGCCCGCTGCCGCTGCTGCCCCGGCCCCGCCGGCTCTCACCTTCACTCGCCGCGTTCCAGGAACCCTCGCCGCCCTGCCGAGGCACGGAGCCGGCTGCCTGGCCCCGGTGTGGCTCTCCCGGGGAGCATGCTGCTGGCCCGGCCGGCCCCGGCACCGCGCTGGGCGCCGCTGCCTGCGCTGCACTTGTTTTGCCTCTRTAAGTTACTCACAAGTTTCTGCTTGGCTTGGCAAGCGCCTGGCCCCTCCCTTTCCCTGTTTACAGCCAGTTTCAAGAAGTGAGAGGCTGTGCTGGGAGCTGTCGGATTCAGCTCGCTTTGTAGTCCCTCGGTTTTGGATTTACTGCTTAAAATCCCTGCGAGCGTTGGTTTTGTTATGGTTTTGTCATCTGGGGTTCTCCAGGGACGCTGCAGAGCCCGTGCCATTCCCTGCAAGTGCAGTCAACAGCCCTCGTTCGAGAGCGTGGGTTTTATTTTTAACCCGGCATGAGAATATGTAGCTTTGAGGTTTCATTTTTATAGGCTATATATCCTGAACAATCAGTATTTAAAAATTCCCGTGCTACAAAGTGCACAGGTGCTTGCGGTGCTGGCAAACATGAGCCAGCTTGTAAAACAAGGGAGGAAGAAAAGTTTCTGAGCGCTTACTTTGAGTTTGAAGATTGTTTTGGTGTTGTGAAAAGGTGTTATGACATGATCCTCATTTTTTGATGGTTTTATGAGTTCCTGCTTCCTTWTATTAAAAAGTTGATTGATCTCAAGACTATTTGCGTATCACTCGCAGTTAATGGATATATGCATTTTCTACAGCTTTAACATTGATCACTTCTTGAAATAGTTTTTGGACTGCAGATTGATAATTCATACTAAATTTTGTACTGTGGTTCCATTGTTTATAAGGAAACTCCTCAGACTAACGATATAAACTTAGTATCTTTGTAGTATGCTTTTAACTGATAWCACCAACCAAAACAGAGACCTGCCCTTTTCAAAATAATTTGTCTTATATTTAGAAATTCYGAGGCTTTATTCCATAGCAAATAAACACCAGTGTAGCATCCCTTACTGAAAAAAYAAGCAGGTGTTTATGGAATAAAAACCGGAAAAGCTCTGAACCTGAGATTAGCTCAGTTGTTTAAGGCATGAAGCTAAGAACTTCAAAGTTGCCAGTTTGATCTCCATATGAGCCATTCACTTAAGATGTGGACTTGATCCTCGTGGGTCCTTTCCCAGACTCAGAATATTCTGTGATGTCTAAAAATGGTCACCCAGTGTGTGTTGAGTTACTCTATCTGACTGCACTTTGTATTTAAAGGTTCATTACGAATACTGYAAAACCACTGCAACTCCCAAGTGGCACAGAATTCCTACATTCCTGTTTAATACATAGACAGAATTGTGTATCTGCTGTGGATAACTCCATGTTACAATCTGTGGCATCAACTTTTTGGTGCTTCAGAACTCAGAAGGACTTTAATCATTGTAAGTTCCAGGGAAACAGCAAAATAGGAAAGGTATTCATGTAGAAATACCTTTAGAGTGCTCATACCTGGCCCAAAGCCAATCTCCTTACACTCCATTAAAGCTGAAGGTGATTTTATTTAGATAACAATGTGCATGAAGTACTTAAGGAAAAACTTCTTGCACCACATCACAAAAAGCTGGGAGTACTTGGTGGCAAAGATTATTTTAGAAAAGATGCATAAAACAAACTTTAATTAATGAGGGAAAAAATAAAGTTCTGCTCGGTTGTATTACTGAATCCATAGCTGCAGTCAGATATTTTTCAGACATTTTCATTCATAGTGCAGCACTAAGTTGCAGAGCAGGTTGGGTAGGAGTTTGAAGCATGGCCATTCTACGCTCGGATTATTTTATTTGMCTTAAAAAACCAACCCTTTATCCAGCTGCAGCACTGTCTCTTTGCTCTGCAGCTTTTTTTGTTTATACAATAAATGGTTTGTCTACTTGCTCTATTATCATCTGTACGTGACRTAGCTCTTACCTCCTTTATCTGGGCAAATATGTGTTTTCACAAGCTGTGGTATCATTATAAACTATTAGCTAATAAAGTAGATAGCTAATAAATCTGTTGCCAACAAGGTAAGTCTCTAAGCATGCCAAACACTTGAACCTTTGTCACGTCTTCTTGAGTTCCCACAGAATCTCTTAATTCCTGCARGCTGAAACCCAGCTTTGCTGGGCAGCACAGATTTGTTTCAGATCTGGACAGAGCAAATTAGAAATCATGGCCAGAAGTGCTGTTTGTATATATAAACCATGACTTAGTAGATTATCAGCTCCTCATCAGGGTTTGAAAGGTGCTTTTTGGAAATGCCACACTGAATATTGCTTTAAATAATGAATGAGCAATATTTCTGGCAAATAACAAACCTACAGTTGGTTGTACATCAGGGGAACACACTGAAATCTCAAGTGTTGGTGAGTGAAGTGTCACACTGCTGTTACCTCTCAGTCTGGGTAACATGACATTTCTTTTGCCATACTAGCTTATATAGATGCCATAGAGATAAAAAAATTACTTGGTGGCTGGATATACAGAAAAATAAAACTAGATAGCCCAGGCTGGATGAGAGGGGGGAAAAAATGCAGCAGTGTAGGCAAGGTGGTTTCAGAACATACTTTTCTCATGCAATTGCTGAGTTGCTGCTGTTTATAATATAATGATACAGCTCAGATAAAATGCTTTTAACATGAGTGGAGAAGAAAATCCTGCTTGATTCTGGGGGCTGGGCTGAAAAACAGGCCCCTTCCAAGCCTGTCATTTATGTCTTTGTGGTGCAACCATTGACCAGTTTGGTGGGTGGGAAGTTCATAATTGCTATTGGTTCCAT
The DNA here is from genome assembly GCF_030028575.1 of Malurus melanocephalus. Taxonomy (NCBI): domain Eukaryota; kingdom Metazoa; phylum Chordata; class Aves; order Passeriformes; family Maluridae; genus Malurus; species Malurus melanocephalus. Next base: position 8,602 of record NW_026623657.1, on the reverse strand, counting down.
TTATAACGTGGTTCATTTGGTGCAATGTAAGGTGGAAGAAGGCACGATCAAACAACAAGAATAATTGGTTCAAAGTGGCCTTGACTATAATAACCTGTGTTGCTATTTAAAAAAATACAAATCAAAAAGTAAGAGTAGGTCAGTTGGAAGAGAGGGAGTGAGGAGTTTGCCACTGGTGTCAGGTGAACTCGTGGAAGAGCAGTCACCCAACCTTCTGGTCCCATTGAATTCTCCTTTCATTAGGCTCAGGTTTTGATTTTCTAAACCCTTTCCACTTGCAGTGTATCTGATTTTAGTAGCAGCATAACAACAATCAAAAATTTAAAAAACCAAACCCAAAACCTTTGACTTTCACATCATCATTCTTGCTGTGACCTCATTTCAAGCCCTATAGCTTATTGCCTTCCCTTGGACCAATGTTTCTCTTTTAACATTCCTTCTATCCATGAATAAATTCTTATGTACATTTCCTGGTTTCTTAAAATAACCCTTGAGTTTCACATCTTCCTGGCCAATGTTTTCCTCTYTATCTCTCCCTGATGACTCCCTTAAAATTAACGTTGCACCTCCCACTATTATTTGCTTATATGGCCCACACACAGTATCATATCCAGCTTATGACAGGCTTTCCAAACATGACACACTTTCACTTCTTTGCRTTTTGCTTTTGTCACCCTTTGAGGTTGTTCACTCTGCTTTTCCAGAAACTCTGAGTATATGTGGTCTTCAGAGCTCCTTCCTATGGGTTCCCCTYTCATTTGCTGGGTGACTTTTGTTATTGTTCCACAGTTTTTGGCAACTTCTGTCTCATTTGTTTTGCCTTTCATTCTGTAAGTGCCATCTTTGTGGAAAATCATCTGCATAGCAGCTACCTGGTGATTCAGATCCCACTTGTGCCTTGATAATCTGTTTAATGCCCCTGGCCTCTTGRCAACCTGCTTAATAGATGCTTTTCCCTCTGCATTTTCACCTTCTGTTGTTGTTGTTACCATTGTTATTAGTAAATATATAAATAATACGTTATAATTATTAACAATATCAGCTGCACATTTGGTTTCTGTTTAGAKTGTTCAGCTCTTTGGGAATTTGAGTTCATGTAAGGCCATGTCAAAAGTAAGTTCTGCAAATTGCTGTCGCAGGTCACTAAGCGTCAACAAATGAGTTCAGATGCTCTTGGTTTGGAAGAAAGAGGAAGACTTGATTTTAGGGCACGGCAAGTCTTTTTTTTTTTAAATGTCCATATTCTGTAATAGGTTAGAACTGCAGAACTTTCTTCTGTTTTTAAAGTTCACAGAAGGTTCAGAACGAGTGTATCCATCAGAAATGAATAACTGTATTTTCTTTAGTTTCTCTTCCCCCGCTCAATTTCTAAGCAGCTTAAAGCTTATGAAAGCAGATAATATACTCCAATAAWGAAAGACAAAAAAGATCAACTGCTCTGGAAACCATAATCAAAACTGCTGAATAGTGTGTTTAGGATCTCTTGGAGAGTGGCAGTGCCATGGTGCTCTGGAAGGTTGTAATAAATAACCAARCACTGTGGGGTGGAAGTTCTGTGGAGAGGAGATAGCCCAGTATTGCAGCCCCRAAAGATTTGCGTGGAAGGAGTCCCTTGTTCAGACATAGATGCTATCTGCCAGGCACATCTGCCRCTCCAGATAAATCCTCCTTTTTTGTGCTGTTTATTTCTTTGCACTGGGGGCTCTGCACGGGTTAACTCTGTAAACTCACTCCTGTTTTGTTAAGTTCTCCCTGTCCCAGCATCCGATGAGTGGGGCTGATGTGCTGCTCCACCTCTTCCTGACTTTGCTTTATCACTGAATTCCATAAGAGCCTCTATATGGAAAACATGACATCCTTGTTCTTTTTTGATGTTTCTGTGTAGCAAGAAAGAATTCRCTATAGAGTGAACAATGCAGCTTTTAACACTTCTAAGATTTTATAAGTGAAATACTTTACTTTTGTGCAGTCCTAAARGATAGGGATTCCATCAGGCAGAATGAATTTACACAGTGGTTAACTGTATTAATTTATCCACAGGCCTTAGCTGCCAGGATTTCTGACATGAGATACAACTTGGAGATGCCCAAATATCCGCTAGATAATTCCCTTTTAAAAAGATTAAGTTATATGCAAAGCAAAACCCCAGTAATTTTCCTAGTATTCATACTCACTTCCAGGAACTTGTGGTGTATTAAATAACAGGAATAATTAGAATGAATGTAGTATTAAAAGATCGGCTTACGTAAGGTGCTTCGAGTTCTGGGTTTTATAAAGTTGACCAGTTGGAATACAAGAAGTGACAGCTTTTAAGCATCAGCAGAGTGGATGGCGCCGTTCAGGGTGCTGACCAGCCAGTTAGCACTGCTGCACTTCTGCTTCACGTTTTCAGAGCACTCACAAGCTGATTTTGATGTAGTTGTTCTACTTTAAAACTAAGGTGCAACAACCTTAAATAAAATTCAGTGTCAAGATRACTGAAAGTTATGTATATATATTATTTCTATTAACTGCTTCACTGAAAACAAACTTATAAAAAAATTTAACCTTTGTGAGAGTTTTCAGTGTGGTTATAACTGGTGAGCCACAGAAACCAAAACAATTAATTAAAAACTACAGAAAATTTTGGAGAGCACACAACAAATACTTTCCTTCCATTTAAAACAATATAARTTGCAGATTCTTTTCATAAGAAATACTACAGCTCAGTGGATCTAACAAGGGTTACAGACATCTTCATAAAGCATCTTTATTGTTGTGAYGCTGATGTTCAGAGCAGCTGGGACTTAGCAGACACTTCTTCCCACTGTTTTTAATGAAAATATTTATTTCCTTTAGTCTGACTTGAAGAACTGAATGCACTAACTGGGTGATTTCATTAATGAATCTTTCTTAATTTATAATCATCAATGTTTAAGTATAAGGAGTTTTGCYCCCAGTATCTACAGACACTTAAACTGTAGAGCAACAGGTCAGTTAAGACTGGGTTTGAGGAGAAAGCATTTATTCCTGGCTTTTATGTAAAGATCATCATATCATAGAAACTTCTACTGAGGCCTTTTTAATACTTGAGATAATATAAAAGGAATGTTTATGGTAATTGTCTTTAAATCCTAAGTGCAAACAGGTCATTTTATACCTCTTACCAGACAGCAAGTGCCTGGAACTCTATGTTTCCAGCATTTTGGAATTGCTCAGGTTGCTGGTAAGGAATGTTTGTACTTCTGATTCATGTGAACCAGAATCACTCYGTAAATAAGACAGATTCTCGCCAATCAAAATTAATGCAAATTACGCCAATTGTGGGCTTTGCTGACTGAATTTATTCCAGGAAAAGGGTGTCAAAGGTGCACGGACTGWGCTGGAATTAGTCTGTAAATGATTTGGCCCGGTGAGCTGGCAGGGTGGAAACAGCAGCTCTTATCTTCCCCCACTGTTTGTCAGCTTCTCCCATGCTTGGGGCAGGCAACTCTGCAGAAATTTGGCAGGACGGAAACATTCCCCACAGATCTTTTGGTGCCAGTTGCAWAGACTGACAGGAGGCACAGATGGTKCTTTTCCTGGAAATTCTAACATARTGCAGTTTCCTATTAGGAACACTGCAGAAAGCTGAGTGGGGACTTATCAATGGGACCATCAYGATGGCAGGGCAGGAAACTCTTGTGGAGCAAACTCTGACTGTAGGACCAGATTTCCAGTAAAAGCAGAAATACTGACATAGTTCTTGATCAGATAACATATATAAAAACTATAMAACTGGTTTGAGTTTAGAGTTTGAAGGGAAAAATTAGCCCTCAGCAGAGCTGCACTAAGGCTGAAATGACTTCAAAATTTGTCACATCCGCTGGAGATAAACATATCTTTCTGTTAACTGCTGGCAAGTCTGAGACATCTTGTTCCTGACACTCCTGTGGCTTTTAATTTTCACTGCTTGCCGAAGGAAATGGAGTTTTCTAGCTGCGTCCTGSATGAACTTTCATAATTACTGATCACATCTTACTCCATTTATAATGTCTGAATAAAATATTTTAAATTTACATTCTGGGGAGATATTAAAGCTGATCTAAGGTTGGTTATTATTATATGGTAAAATCTGGAGTAAGAATTTTCATTTGCCAGGTGCTTGAAGCATCTTACTGATATGAATGAGTTCTGGTTTGTCTATCTATTGCTTGTCATGTGCCCGTGACGGGTTTTTTACCCCTCAGTCATCAACATTTTCTACCAACAAGCTCGATTTCTTGTAAGACTCCCCATTGTAGCCATATGTATATATCAAACTTGAAAACAAACTTTAGCACGTTCTATTCTGGGATGCTGATAAAGAGTTTGACAGGTTTAGGTATTTGATGATTTCATTTGAGTCCTTGGCCATCCTTTCACAGAGCTTCCTTAGATACTCTTAATGAGTGTTGTTTTTCCAGCCCAATATGAGGCTACACAAATGTTTCCAAGGGCAAAAAAAAAAACCCTAAAGTAATTTTGGGGGAAGAAACGTGCAAAGAAGCCAGACCTCTGTAAACCTGGACTCTCTAAACCTAAAGGGCTCCCATTCCAAAACCATCTGTGAAGTTACAACTGTGAAGTTTTACTTTCTGTAGCCACCTGCTGCCCCCATTCCATGGGATTTTGGAAAGCCGTGGTTAGGATTTGTACAAATTCCTGGGGCTACAGCCACATTAATGACATGGAAATAAATAYTGGTGCTTACTAATTGCAGTGTATCCATTCACATGGCATACAGCAATTCACTTGTTAAAAATTTGAACTGATTTTTGGTAGAKATTTCTTAGTGTCCTTCATAGGTAAAATGCTGGTTTTAATAAGTCTTGCCTACCTCAGGAACCAAACACGACTTCTGTAGCACCTTTTGTTACTACAGGAGCCCTGATATTTAAAATGGCATTGGATTTGCATGGCAAAGTTTTGGAAAGGTTCAATTTTATTTCTCATTACCCTACTCTAATTTGGTGATTAATTAATTTTTCTGTAAGTTGAGTCTTGTTTTGCTCAGGTTTTTAATGGATGAGTGATCTCTCCCTGTCCTCCTCTCAACCCACAAGCCCTGAGTTACATTTTCTCTCCCTGTCCCACTGTAGAGGGTGATAGATTGGCTTTGGTGGGTACCTGGTGCCCAGCCAAGATCAGCCCACCACAAAAAAGAAATGCRTAATCTGCTTCCTCCTGTGCTAATGGGTGGAAGCCTGAGGAGTAATTAGTTTGTCAGAGAGCCAGTTCATTACTAATGATTGATAAATGGTTGTTTTTACAGAGCCCACACAGGCACTGGGTGCTCAGAACAGTAAAGCACAGTTTGTAGGGAGGTCACTGGAGCTTGCTGGTCTGTCCTCACTTAAATGAGCCGTGCTTGTTGTAGCTGTTGTGGAAAATATGCAGAATATTCTGATAGTCTCTTATCTGATGTTCAGATCCCGCATGCAAGAGTTCAAATGAATCATTCTGATGTGCAAATCACAAGCATTGATGTTTACATGAATCACTTAGTCCAGACATTTGATTAACTTTGTTGCATCACTTCAGAACCAATCTGATCTGACTTCAATCAGATCTGTAGAAATCCATGGAATTCAGAYCTAAGTGATGGAGCCAATCCAACACGTGACAGATTTGATGCTGGCATGACAAACAGGGYGCTGCCATTTATGCTGCTTTAGCATTTCTATCAGAACAACAGAAAGTTCAGCTGACAGAGCCCTAAGGGAAGGTAGGTGTTCTGCTATGTACAGTAGAAAACAGATTTGCAAAAATCACAGTGGTTAGTGTAGTTAAAAATGCTTATGGAGGCTGAAAGGACAGCAGTCATTCTGCTTACTCAAAGCTTCTGCTGAAAGCAGTCAGGAAATTTTTGGGGCTTTGAAGTTTGCCTTTGGCTTCCCTTCCCTTAGAAAAGAAAATGCAACTTAATTGTGATTAATTAGTTAATTAGTTACTGCTATGTCTATCTGCTTTGCAGTAATATTTCACTGTATAGTTTGCTGGTTATCCTACAAATAAAAGATTCATAWGGATCGCACTTCCACTGAGAACTTYYTTTCTCTCTYAAAGACTAATTGRATGAACTTTTGATCARTTCCTCTGCTGTACTTCTCTTCTGTAATACTTGATTTAATATACAGAAACACTGAGATCTTGTATATTCGGAGCAATTAATAAAAGAATGGAAAAGTGCATAGTCATTACCTAAAGAAACAGTGAGAAATCCAGCCTAATGTGCATGAAACTTAATATGGACAAGGAAAGTATCTTAGTTTTGGCCAACCAGCAAAAAGTGGGAGTGTGACAAATTCAAACAGTGATGCTTCCCCTAAAGAACTGTTATCTATAAACCAAATATGGTTTTCTAACAATGGCACTATTAGTTTTTACTGATCCAAGGCTTAGATGCATTAATGCAAATTCTTCCTAGGCTCTTAAAAACCGAAAAGGTGATCTGCTAAAAATCTCACCTGCGAGGCACTACCTTGCTGTCTCTTGATGGCTGGCAGAAACATTTTGCCCATCATGCAGAGCCTTTTCCAAGTGAGCTCAGCTGCACTGTGTCATTTCTGTGGCCACAGTGAGCACTGGGGSTCCATGTGACTGCCCCAGTGCAAATAATCCCCTAAACTGCAGTTTATTGTAACAGAGGGCTCTGGCCAAACCAGGACCTGCTCCTGCTCTGAGCTCAGCACTCTGGACTCTGTCCCTGGTTGGGAAAGGGCTTGGAGGGGTGTTTTTTTGGAAGGGACACGCTGCTGTTCAGGGAACGGTTCAGCCTTTGGTGTCGTTACGTAACGGAGACAAACAGCGGCTGCATCAAACCGGGAGAGCTTTGGGACAGCAAAACAATCTGAGCACAGGAGCAGCTATTCTGTGCACATTAACAGAGTCATGGACCCGCAGCAAAATGAGCCAGGCTGACAAAAATATGATATTAGTGAGATGTGATTTTCTTCAGAGCTGCTCATCACAGCTCTGTGTGCCAGCAGTCATATCCCTTCCACCTCGGAAACACAATGAGGGTTAGCAAAAGCCTGGAACATCCCCTTGGCCTCTGGAGAGTTCAGACAGTAACCAACATTAGACCTGAAAAGAAGCCAATGTATGCTTGAAAAAATACTTTACTGGAAGCCTCAGAATTCTTTTAAGCATTCAGAAGAAACATTTTAATTGGGGGGAAAAAATCATGTAAGGAAAATGGTACTGCTCTATCATCTGACTTTAATGAGATGGTAGGTAAATGTAAATTCTTTGCATTTGAATAAAAAGCCTGTAATATCATGATTCCATCTACTTAGCTTGAATACAAATAGTCCTTAAATAATTTGCCTTTTTAAACTGTAATGAAGAAATAATTTATGTGTTTTCTTCTTCCCCAAAGCAGYAGAATTTAGTACATGATTTTACTTCTCAACCAAAAAGGAGGTTTTTGGTTGATAAAGGAGACCCATAAAATGAATGAAGAATYTGTCATTCRTGTYAGYRTGTSTRTCTTCTTTYGTGTATGCAATATGAATGTGTTTTSTTATTTTATACCATTAGTTGCTTGGTTTTAATCTTGCAGCTTCTTAGAAGCTAAAACTTCACAAGAAGGCTCTGAGACAGGCTYTAAGCTTAACACCTGAGAACTTTCTGAATATTGGTATTTATGATCTAAGTATTTGCTTAGTTCAGTTATTTTTTGTTCCCTTTGGCTTAGCTTCTATTGTTTATATAAAAGTTAAAACCCCCCAAGTCTCTATTTACAATCCTATCACGCAGCAGCTCTGTTTGTAGGTCCAATGCAAGTATTGCCCATTAGTTTTTCTATTGTTGGAAATTGGTCAAATTATTAAATAAGCAAGCACTTCTTTAATCTCTGAAGTAATAATTCTTTGAGGAGACAGTGTGGGGCAGCCCAGGATTATGCCTTTTCCTTTTTTTATGGTTTGTAATATTTCATACTTATCACTCATTTGGCTAAGCCGTTATGTATGGTTTGTATTTTGAAACACGGTGAAGAAAACCCAAACTGCGTTGTTGATTTATATTTGATATAATACCAGTGACAGTTTGGCATGGAGTTGAAGGGGAAGTGTGCTTTCCTTTTGAAATTCAGACCTCATAAACTTGAGTGTATCGGCTTTTTGCAGGAGAAGAATGCAGAGATTGGGAGATGGAATAGCTCTGCTTTGGTCTCCAGGGAGAGCAGGAGGCAATAACGTGGCTCCTTCGAGTCTGCTGCTCTCTGGTTTTTATAGAGGCAACTCCTGGCTGTTACAGGCCCCACCAGTCCATCTCTTAGTTCAGGCTGCAGTGCCCACAGACTTTTTCCATTTTCCTGGTTGGGTTTGTCCAGCAGATTTTGTCCAGCAAAATGCAGAAAATTTTCCTGGTTGGGTTTGTCCAGCAGATTTTGTCCAGCAAAATGCAGAAAATGCCCAGCAAACAAATCACAAGGTTTGTTTGGGTGTAGAGATACGGAATCCCTGACACAATCATGCTGTGTAACTACAGCTTTAGTTACRAGTGGTAGTTGACCACCTGGAGTTACTTGGGGAACTTTTGGGACAGAGGAGACTGTCATGCTTTGACCATAAAGGCCCAGATTTTAACAATTTCC
>NW_026623656.1:611033-640651 GCF_030028575.1 Malurus melanocephalus | reverse complement strand
ACAGGGTGCCCAGAGAAGCTGTGGCTGCCCCTGGATCCCTGGCAGTGCCCAAGGCCAGGCTGGACATTGGGGCTGGGAGCAGCCTGGGACAGTGGAAGGTGTCCCTGTCCATGGCATGGGATGCACTGGGTGGGCTTCAAGCTCCTTCCCAACCCAAACCAGTCTGGGATTCCACAACCATTCAGAAAAAAACTGAATCCACAGATTTGCACGTGTGACTGCTGGGGCTCCTCCAGCTTTTCTACCCGAGCAGAATCACTGCAGTGCTCTCTGCCAAAGGACACCTCCATGGCAGACTTTGTATTTTCCAGAGTATTTTATTTCCCAATCCACATACAGATCCCAGGGAACCCAGTGCAGAAATTTTGATGATTACTCTTTCCTGCTGTTGTTTTGTGGGATTAACTGCCCTCCAGACCTAAAGGATAATATTTTTTTTTCCTCTAGCTCTAACAAAACTTGATGGAAAGCTCAAGGTTTCAGAGTTGCTGAGCTCAAGTCTCCGCCAGTGAGTGACCATTTGGAAAGGCACCTCTCACACTGGGTTTCCAGTTGTTTATTCCAGCTGGCAACCACATACTACCAGTAATGGAAAGTCTAAGAGCAGCAGACAAGGAAAATGCCTAAACACTCCAGACACCCCGGATGGAGCATGTACACCAGGTCCTCAGCCCTGCTGGATGTGGCACAGACACGTTCTGAGTGCTTATGTGGGAGCTGCAGGGTTTTGGATCTCCCACAAAAGGAACCATCTCAGTTATGAACCTGCCTGAACAGCAGAGTTAGACATGGAAAACTCACCACTCAGCTGATGTGTCTACTGCTTTTGTTAGTTTTCAAGCTCACAAATTTAGAGAAAATATATTTTACTGCCTATGAGATATCTCGATGGAGAGCCCACAGGTTGCTGTATAAAAATACAGCACTAATTTTAGACAGCAGTGTAAATTGCATTCACCATGCTAAAAGGCAAAACCAAACCAAATCAGAAAATAAAAAAAAAATCCTTAAAATATTAATGTTTTGATGTATCCACTTGGCAAAAAGCACTTCTCTACCAACTTCAACTCTCTTTTTTCAGCTCCTAGAAATATTCCTCCCACTCCCACCAAGATCCTCCATTTACTGGACAAAAAAAAAGTGTTTAAAACAAAACACAAGCAACTTTCATTTTCTTTCATTCTGTAACTCAGCCCTGGAAACTCCAGTTCTTTTCTAGGAGCCCCTGAGCTGCTCCCCATCACACAAAGCTACCTTTTCTTTTCACTTGTAGCTGCAAATGCAGAGGCTCTTTCCCTGAGTGCTGGAATGAAAGCAGCCATGAAGGATTGTGGATCTGACCCGAGTGTCCTGTGCCTGGACATGCTCTGCACCCAGAGGAACTGCAGTGTGCAGGGGCTCAGCCTTACCTTCCCCAGCTCATGCTTTGTCCAGAGAAGCTGAAGGGTTTTCAGCAGTTGGAGTGGGTCCTGGCCTGGAGGAGGGGGAAGAGAGAGAGAAAAGGAGGGAGAAAAACAAAACAAAACAGATTTATTGGCTCTGTAGAGGCAGCCCAGACACACTGGGGTATTGTTTCACCCCAGAGAAATCAGCTACTCTGTGTTGGAAACCACCAATCTCCAACTGCCAGTCAGGATTAGTGTGTAAAACCCTGTACTCTGAAATCCTAACAAAATCACAGCCAGCAGCCAGGCATGGCTTCAACTCAGCACCCCGTGGGCTCCTGCCCTCCAAAGCTGTGCTGCTGCACTGACAGCCAAATTCTGCTGCTGCTCCACAGCCTGCCCACTCCCACCCCTCTCCATAGGAAACCAAATGGTCCTGGAAGAGCCAGCACCTTGCACAGGTCAGGAGGGATGATCCAATGCAGGAATTTTTAATGACTGGCTCTGAAGCAGCACCTCTGGTCAATCTGGGGATGGAGGAGGGAGTGGTGCCCTTGGGGTGTGTGCTTGGAGGGTCTGTCCTGCCAGGCTGGACAACAGTGGGGCTCCAGTGGGATTCAGGCAAGAAAGTGCCTGGGTAAGAGGGAAGATGAAAAGCAGTGACAAGTGGCAAGGCTAAACAAAGAAGGATCCAGTATTTCAAAACAAGGTTATTTGGAATTTTCCTCTTACTTTTTGCCTAGTTATTGCAGAACTTGCATTCAGTTGCTCTTTTGTGTGGTATGATTCCTCATATCATTCCTTAATTCATCATACCATTATTCTTCTTACTGATAATCATCACATCAGTTTTTCTAAAGCAGTTGTTTAGGAATGCTTCATTTTAAAAGCAGTAACATGTTTGATATTTAATTCTACTTAATTCATGATCTTTTACTTATGAAACCATGACATAAAATATTCTGAATGAAAATCCTCTGCAGCATCAGTTTAAATGTGAAGAATGAATTAAAAAATCTGAATGGGCTGTCCAAAACCATTCCTCCTAGTGCACCACCTCTTATGTTTTCATACAGCCAAAAGAAAAATGTTAGACTCAAAAGGAAACTTCCTTTCAATCACATTCTGTGTTTTACAGTTCCTAAAGAGCTCATTTCCAAAACTAGATTTCATGCTCAGTATCCCATCACACTTCATATTTCAGGTCACAAAAAACTCCTTCAGCTGTGAAATGCTCTACTTCATCCAGCTGAACTCCGAGGCACTGTGTTTATACAATACTTGAAGTAGCAAGCTGAATACTGGTCGAGCCAAGAGCACGATAGTATTCCCATTATCCACTAATCTCTGGGAAACACCAGCCAAACTAAAAATGCCACATTTACAATTCACAAGATAATATTTTCTCTCATCTCTGTCGTTCTGAAATGTTGAACTCTCCAAACACTGGCTGTTCTCAGCTACTGCTCCTCCTTTGGAAAAAGAAAAGCCTCTTTTACACCAAAACAGAAGAAAAGCCAGATCCCTTCTCCCCACAAAATTAGCAAATTACAGTCAAATTCAGTCCATGTGTGTGGAATGCACACATGGGCTGAAAAGTTAGAATGTGTAACCAAATACACTGTAAATCTGAGCTGTAATTAATGCAGGGAACAGGCTGGAATGATACAGGAAATGAGAGCAGTTAGGAGAGCAGTGTTTCACTTCAGATACAACCAACAATTCACCCTGTTAAAAAGCTTTCTAAACCTCAGTCAACAAACCCAGCCCTTTTCTTACTGACTGTTTCCTACCTCACCTCCCTGCCACTGAAACCCGAGCTGATTCAGCTGGAGCAAAACGTCTGTGCAGTCAGTTTGAACCAGGTCAGCGGTGCCAGCGTGGCACTGAGCAGCCACAGGTACACAGGGAACACCTTCCCTGCCCCTGAGACTGCTCTGAGCACACCAAACTGAGTTATTGCCACAGACCACATCTGGAGCACAACAACCAGCTCTGGGCTCCTCAGCACTGCAGGACATGGACCTGTTGGAGAGTCCAGAGGAGAAGATTCCAGGGACACCTCAGAGCCCCTTGCAGTGCCTAAAGGGGCTCCAAGAGAGTGGGAAAGGGACTGGGGACAAGGGCCTGGAGCAACAGGACAAGGGGGGAATGGCTTCCCACTGCCAGAGGGCAGGGATTGAACAAGGGGAGAAACTGAGAAATCTGCTGGTGTCCAAACAGGGCTGTCCCTTCCTCATTTGGTAAAGCTTCTGAGAATCTAAGGATGAGACACAGGCAGAGGCTGAACAYAACAAAATAACCCACAGGCAGTTGCTCCCAGAGCCAGACATACACAGGAGAGCAAGGTCACCTCATGGCTTTGACTCATGCCAGCAGAGGGAGGACACCACAGCTCATGCTGGACCTTGAGCTATTCCACACCTTTACTCTCCAGCTGAGATAGAAGATGGAAATGTGAGGGTCCACATTGTTTGGTCTCCTGAAAGAAAGGAACAATTCATCTGTTCTGTCTCCTTCAGGACTTCTGTGGAGGGCTGTCCTCCTCATGGCTCCCCTGGCAATCCTAAAGAGTGAAAAATGAGTCTCTTTGGCATGGATACTGCTASTCTCTGATGGGATACCAGACAAGTACCTGCCCATCCACAGCCAAGAAGGAACAAGAGAGGCAGCAGTAAACTAACACCAGGATATCCAAGGAAAAAAAACAGGACATGACAGGGAGTTTCACAAGCCTTTCAGACAAACCTGGAGAGAAGGTGGCTGCTCCACACAGCAGAGAGTCAGGGAGATGGAAGGAGGGATGAAGCAAGYGGTCAGAACTGAACCACAAGTCATCTGGGCTCAGCTCTGGACAAGAAAAAAGGCAAGGAATGGAGCATGGTAGCCAGAAAAACCCCATCATGTCCCACCAAGCACACCCCAAAGCTCCACTGCTAAAGAGAACTTAAATCCTGCAGAGAGTCCTTCATCCTGAAGAGATATCCAGCTATTAGCAAGGGGCATTCCAAGAGCAAAATAAAGAAAACAARGGTGCAAAAGAGCAAAAACCCCAGYGTGGGAGAGCACCAGCTCCAGCTGTGAGCAGCCAAAGAGGGTCAGGAAATGTGCCCCAGACAGCTGAGCCCATTCAGTTCCTTGATCAAGCTCAAGAGAAACTGCTCAGTCTGACACTGACCTTTCACAGCTCGGAAAAAAGGGGATTGCAAACCATAAAATACCTGGAAAAGTCCCACCAAATCAAGRTTAGAGCACCCTGGTGGAGTCCTCAAAAAGACACATCTGCACCCACTCCAACAAGACACAGAAGACCTCAAGTTCTTCCACTGAAAGTTTCTCCCAATCGCCTGTTCCTGTTTCAAACATTTTACATTAATGTATTTCCTTTGAAAGCTTTTCACTGTGAAAATAAATGAGCTGTGCCCTGAACCTGGTACCAGAACTGCAGGTAAATCAAATGTCTTCCAGTGCTCAAGTTCTGTGGTTACATTTCAAAACCATATAAACCACAAGGCTTGTATTTTTGAGATAGAAAAGTGCCTTTGAGGAACGCCATAAATTACTTTCATTCTCTCCATTTCCTTTGTGCATCCATCACTCAAACCCTGCTGTGATCACAACAAAAGCAGTGCCTGGGGGYTGGTGAGGTAAGCACTATGTTTGCTGGTGAGGTTTGCAGTGTTGTCCTTGCAAAATTCTGCTGCATTACTCACCAGTGCTCCTGAAATACCCTGGCAAGAGAACCCCATGTTCTGACTGAGCCTCCTTGTGTCTCTCACCTGAGGAAAGGGAGACATCCAACCCCAAAGGAGGAATTTCCCAAGGAAAAAACCTCCTGACACTTTCTTTTTGTGTCCAAAGCCATTAAATGCCCAAAATCAGAAAGAATTGCAGCAAAAGAAATTAAACAGAAAGCAAGAAAAAAAAGCAGCGCCAAAGAAGGCAAAAGTGAGTGAAATGCAGTGTCACAATCCCCAAACTGTCACAGCTGAAAGTCATGGACAGGCAAAGTCAAGAAGAAAATGCTAATTACAGAATCACAAATTCATGGAATCACAGAATCTCCTGAGCTAGGAGGTTCCCACCAGGATCACCCAGTCCAGCCCCTGTCCCTGCCCAGACACCCCAACAGCCCCACCCTGTCCATCCCTGGCAGCGCTGTCCAAACGCTCCTGGAGCTCTGGCAGCCTCGGGGCCGGGACCATTCCCTGGGGAGCCTGGGCAGTGCCAGCACCCTCTGGGGACAGAAGAACCTTTCCCTGGGGAGCCTGGGCAGTGCCAGCACCCTCTGGGGACAGAAGAACCTTTCCCTGATCTCCAGCTGCCCTGGCCCAGCTCCAGCCATTCCCTGGGTCCTGTCGCTGTCCCAGAGCAGAGATTGGAGCTGCTCCTCTGCTGTCCCTACAATGGTGATGTTTTCTTCAGGCAGCCAGTTCTTCCCTCTGCCCTGCAAGTTAATGGAGTTTTAATAATGTTTCATGGAATATCCAACCTGCCTAGTAAACAGGCAGTGATTTTTTTCTATAACTTATTGCTTTGTGTGCCTTCTGCCCCAATAAATCCCCGGAATCTGTTCTCAGTGAAAACTCCTGCTCACCTCAACATGTCTTTGAGATATTTTTCTGAAAGGAAAACAAAAATTTGGGATATTTCCATGTTTCCCTTAAGGCAGATAGCCTTTAGGATTTAAAAAGTCAAATACATTAATGAAGGCAATGCACAAGCTGGGGGTTTGGGTGAGCAGACTCATTCAGCCAGCTCCTGTTCCAGCAGCACAAGGGGCACACCCACAGTGGCTCATTTAAATTACAGCTGAGGACAACCAGTTATGTACAARTTAGTCAAAGTCTCTCATCAAAACCTAGTTTGTCTCAGTTTTGTTCCAAAGTGGCTGCAGTCCACAAGTGTGTGCTGGTTTTACAGAAGAACMGGCACAGGAGATAATATCACTTAGATGGTGCAAAAATGAAAGGATACCTTTTCTAGATTATGCAGAAATGAATGGATACATTTTCTAGTGACCAAATTTGAACCTCTGAGGACAAGCTGTTTAATTTAATTTAATTTAAAAGGTACAAAATTCCTCTGTAGAAATCCACAGATTGTGACACCTTCCAAGTGTTCTTGCTGAGCCTCCCTTTAATGAGCACATGTAACATAAATAAAACTTTCAGTCTTGTTTTGAGTAGTTATGAGCTTGAGAAAATGATTCCATATGGAACAGCTCATAACAACATGAAATGACATTTAAAAGACACAAAACCAAATCCAGAACATACAGGTATATGCTTATGCATTGCAAAACTCTGGATTGGAAACAAAAAATGAAACAATACAGAAACAAATGGTAAAGGGCTACATGATTTTGAAGTAAGTAGAAAGACTTCAGAAAAAGCAAGTATTTGTGGATATGTGGGTATTAACCAGCAATGCCGTTCTCCTTTTGCTTTGTAGGAGGTTTCAGTGATTTTTGCTTACTTGGATTTACCCCAGSGTCTGGGGAGAGACAGGAAACATGCTCATAACCATGGAGTGGGTAAAGATGTCAYACACACCAGAATTAATGGTCACCAATCAAAACAGATATGGCACAGACTAATCCCTCTGTATTTCACAGTTAGGACAGTGCTATTGCAGCAGTGCTTGGTCCTGCCAAGTCAGGCCTGTCCTGTGCTGAAGGATCACCTTCAAGAGATGCTGAACCCTCTGCCAAGCCTAAGGTCTCCAGCAAACCTGGGACTGAAATGTGGAAATACCTTTGAAGACAGAAACTACTGCGATGAGAGCCCCACCCTACTGCTCCAGAGCAACACCAGGATGCCTATTCCCACATSTGGGCAACCTTTTCCTTATTCTTCTACCTTTTGGAGTAACTCCTTGCATTTCTATCCTGGCTATACCCAGTAAAAACCTGCAGTCATATGAACATGGAATGCTTGGGGTTGGAAGGGACCTTAAAGCTCATCTTGTTCCATCCCTACCATGGGCAGAGACACCTTCCACTATACCAGGGTGTTCCAAGCCCCATCATGGAACTCCCTTCCCAGTTTCAGAGGGAGGGATGACAAAAGGGTATTTAGTTCRTAAGAAATTGCAAAAGACAAGAGGTGGGACAGGTTATTTTGGGACACATTTTTCTTAGCCAGTCAGAACCTGGGAGCTGCAATATCTGAGCAGTGTCTTTGCTGGCAATGCTTGAATCTCCTCCATTTATGACAGAGAACATGTGTTCCAAATGACATTTAATGGCACTGCTGGAATTTGCCTGTGTTTTTGCAACAGTCCCAAGGGTCATATTTCCTCCTTCACCCACAATGAAACGCAATCTCTGCCTGCTTCGCATCCACATCAGCACAGGGGACAGGGGGACAGCCACCACTCCCTGCAAAACCCATGGCATTGAACCWAATGAGTTATAGCTGGAAGTAGAGACAAGAGGGCAATAAAAATGTAGTTTTCCCCATAAAGAATCAAAACCCAAACATCTTAGCCAGCAGGCAAGAGGCAGAGCTCCAACCTACCRAGGAATCATGGTCAGAACTTGGGCAGTGAACTCAAGAACTCAGAGGGTGGTGAGGAAGTGGGGAGGTCCAGYCTGGCCTTGGRCACTGCCAGGGATCCAGGGGCAGCCACAGCTTCTCTGGGCACCCTGTGCCAGGGYCTCCCCACCCTCCCAGGGAACAATTCCTTCCCAATATCCCATCCATCCCTGCCCTCTGGCAGTGGGAAGCCACTGCCCCTTGTCCTGTCACTCCATCCCTTGTCCAAAGTCYCTCTCCTGCTCCCTTGGAGCCCCTTTAGGCCCTGGAAGGGACTCTGAGTACTTCTGGTCAGACCTGTCAGCTCACATGAACCAAGGGAATCTATGGCTCCTGGACACCTCCTCGTTACCTTTTAAACTGTTCACTGCTGTCTTAAGGGAGATGGGATTTTTTTTTCAGGGCTATTACTCACATTGTAGTAACACCATGACCAGGGTGAACTTCCAAGACATCCTTCTSCACTCCTGCWTTTTTTTTTAATCTAAATCAGCATTTTCTTGGGGATGGGAAGGATTTTCCCTCACAAAGGTCCACTCCTAATTCAGATCCACCAAGATGGACAAAGGCTCTTCAATACCTTGTCATGGCAGAGTCTGTGCCATAGGAAAAACAATTMTTTTCAGGAATGATAGCAGTTTACTCCCAAGAATACTATGACTTGAGGAGGAAGCATTCGGTGATTGACCCCAATCTGCACTGACTGCAGGGATGAGTTTGCCACAAAGGATAAAAGCAGCCAGAGCTGTTCCCTGCACTGCTCAGGTAGAAGTGTCTGCAGGGACATGCAGGGGGAATGCTGCCAGGACAGGCTGCTCCATTTCCATGTTAATTATACCCACCACTGAACCCAACAGAGCCAAATCTACAAGAGGATCAGATGTCAAGAAACGACTTCATTTCAGAAACAATACATTGCTCTGCTTTAACACCATTTCTAGAGCTCCAAGACTCTCTCCCTATCCCAGCAACCCATTCCTTCATTGTGCCTCCCACAAAAGGCAAATACGCTTGAGAATGTCTAACTGTGCATTTAGCTGAACTCACACAGAAAGGAAATGAAGCAAGAAGATGGAGAGARTCCTTTATTTGGCCTGTCTGGCTCATTCCAGCCTTGGCTCAGTCTCCAGCTTTAGCTGCCATTTTCTAATTGACAGAGCTTTGAACTCAGCTGCACCGAACCCTTCACATCTCGGGAGGGAAGGAATCACAGCAGCCACCACAGTCCTAAACTCCTCAYACCACACACCTCCCCTGTAATATGAACACTAAAGACAGAGCCTTTTGGGAGGTCTGTGAATGCAGGTTCACCAACATTAGGCATTTACTACTCGTTCCTCCAGCTCTTCATTCACACATTTGGATCCCCCTTCTGCACTAATGCAGCCAGTGGGAGGATCTACATCAGACAGGAAGGGAAAAATATCRCCAGTTTTCTGAGTTCCTCACTTATAATCACTTGACTGCAAACATCAGTTCATTCTCTGTCATTTAAGATGAATGGTTCCATATTTCTCCATTCATCATCCACCAGTGACTGCCCTGTTTCTCCCAGTCCTGTGGTGACARTCACCTCCTGCTTGCCAGGAGAGACACGAAGGCCCCTGTGACCTTTCTTCAGCAGATGAAGATTCCCACAGCTGGGACTGGTACTGAAATAAAGGGGTCACATCACCTAACACTGCCACAAGCTGACTCAGACAGCACTGGGAGCTGCAGAACCAGTTTATGTTTTGTTCACAGGCCAGATGGAAAAGTCAGCCCAGAGTGATTCCCCCAGCCCAGTTCTCTGCCTGTATCACGAACAGGGACAAACCTTTATTCCAATCCAACTGAGAGAATTGTTTYGCTCAGCAGGAAATACTTTGCTTCACTTTAGGGGGAAGGTCAGTATCTAAAGACTTATCTTTTTGTGCTTCTTTGCCATCTTCCAGACAGACCTGGTTTGACAGAAACTTCTAATGCAGTGATGCACCTTGCAAGGTACAGCCCTGCAGCAATTTCTCCATGAGTCTCTGGTTTGGATCTACTCTGTTAATGTGACAACATGCAATTACGTATCATAGAATTAGTCCTACCAAATATGTTTTCTAATATGTTTGCAAAAGCTTATCATCAAGCACACAATCACAGAATAGTCAGGCTCTGCATCTGGCTCTGCACACAAAACTYGATTTCATGTTTCTCATTTGGTTCYTCTAGACAAAAGCCAGAATTCCTCAGGTGCCATTAGCTGAGCCCACACTTTCCTGGGATCACTCTGCAAAACCATACTTTGGTCTATCCTGCTAACTACATCATTATTGAAAAGTCARAATCAGGAGATCAAACAGAAATTTGGTGGAGACTGAGCTGCACAGGCAGAACATGGAGAAACTGCCGTGCTGGAGAGGGGAAAGGGAAAGAACAGAGYATTGAAACCAAGACAAGTTTTTCTAGAAAAAGAAGCCAGCCTTTCTTAATGGCAACAAAAGTCATTCTGTAACTAAGGGCAAGTGAGATCCCTTCATTCTGAGAAATTTGAGTTATGAAAACATAATAGGAACCCTCAGCATTTGGCTCATACATGCTCGATTTCTCAGTGAGTCAGAAGTTCACATTCTTCTACTGCAGCCTCCCAAMTGAAAACAATCCCCACACTTCAAGCACAAGAATAATAAAGCACACATATGCTTCTTATAAAACAATCCTTACAAATAACCATGCCTTTTGTTTTCATAATGGCTAAAATTCATCATTTCCTCCCCAAAAAGCATAGATCAAACAAAATGCACTCTCATTAAAAGAGAAGGCTTGCTTGGCTGAGCACAACAGGCAGTGACATTGCCCTCTTATTTTCTTAGTGCTTTTTGTCAATGGAGAGATGGGAGAGCTGCTCCCCAGGCACAGCACAGCCCCGCGCCAGTGCTCCAAACCCAAAAACATTCACATTCTTCTCCCATTCAGAGTGCACAGACACCTGAGCAGCAACACCACAGAATCCCAGATTGCTTTGGGTTGGAAGGGACCTTAAACCTCATCTCATTTCACCCCCTGCCATGGACAGGGACMCCTCCCACTGTCCCAGGCTGCTCCCAGCCCCAATGTCCAGCCTGRCCTTGGRCACTGCCAGGGATCCAGGGGCAGCCACAGCTTCTCTGGGCACCCTGTGCCAGGGCCTCCCCACCCTCCCAGGGAACAATTCCTTCCCAATATCCCATCCATCCCTGCCCCCTGGCACTGGGAAGCCATTCCCTGTGTCCTGTCCCTCCATTCCTTGTCCCCAGTCCCTCTCCAGCTCTYCTGGAGCCCCTTTAGGCCCTGGAAGGGKCTYTGAGCTCTCCYTGAAGCCTTCTCCTCTCCATGTGAACACCTCCAGCTCTCCCAGCCTGGCTYCAGAGCAGAGGGGCCCTCTGGACTCTCTCCAGCAGCTCCACATCCCTCCTGTGCTGGGTCCCAGTGCTGGAGGCAGCTCTGMAGGTGGGGTCTCACCKGAGCGGGGCAGAGGGACAGAATTACCTTTCTCACAACACCTGGGCACCACACATAGCACAGGAACAGGGTGTCCTTCAAATTGATGGCAACTGAAGAAATCAAATGAAACCTCACCACGGAGTTTCCCAGCTCTGGGACATCCTCACGGTGTCTGAGATTATCCAGGCTGGGAGAAGAAAGCACAGCAGTAAAGGAGCCCATYTTGTACTGTCACCCTGAACACAAGTGTGGCATCACCTCAGACAAACTGAGGCTATTTGGGGGCACTTTCAACGCACCCTGGCTGGACAAGGAAAAGTGCAGCTATTTGTACGTAAACGGCAATTCTAAAAATAACACCAAGTAGTTGCTTTTTAGGCAATTAATGAAATCCAACTTCACAAAAGCCTAAAAATGTAACAATCATAACTCTTGTGCAAGTAATTGGCAAAACTCYCAAATGGTTTCCTCCTCTATCAGATAGGCTCTAACTTCAGTGTGAAGGGCTCTGCAACACCAAGATGACAATCTGTGGCATGGGACAGTCAGGACACACATGGTAGGGGAGGTCAGCACTGCACTACCTCATCCCCTTCCCATTTTATACCCTCTCCCTCCATCCTCATGGCCAGGCACAGCAAGAGGGGAGGCTCAAGACCCTGAGCTCAGTGGCTCATCCTGACCAAACCAAGGCTTGCATTCTTGTTCAAAATGGTTTAAACAAAATCCACAGTTTCATCACACAGTTTTTCATTTCCTTCAAAAATTCAGCCAGGCTATTTTTTACTTCCTTTAGCCACCAGCTCTATGCATTTTTCAAGTGATGAGGAGAATTAGGTTTAGTTCCCATAAACCATCTCAGTGTTGAGGGAAAGGTGAGGAGCGAGTCACCACGTTCCCAGAAGGAGGACAACAGTAAGTTCCATGGAATGAGCTATTYCTCACGTCCCACTGTCTTGCCAACCTCCTCAGGCCAGGAACAGGAGGATCTGTCACAGCCAGGGTGCAAGTTAATGTCCTTACACTCAGTTAATTGGCACTTCCATAGAAATGGAAATTCAGTTGAAAAACATCTAAAACAGCACTCCAGAAAACTAACCAGTTCTTCGTTCAAGCTTACCAATCCTGCAAAGGAGAAGAAAACTGATATTGTCCAGTATAAAAGGGGGAACTTCTTAATTATATAAGAAATGGAGACTGCCAGAAGCAGCAGCAGCCCCAGAGGAGTGAAGTGCAGGATGGGAAAGAAGCATCAGATCCAGAGTACTATCACAGAGCTCAAGAGATATCTATTTGTTTCCCTCTAAACATCTCTGGAAATCCCCAAGTTCTAAACCTAACAACTTTTGCCCTTCGCACCTAAGTAGTTTTACATGAAAAAACCCAAGTGGTAATTCTAAAATTTTATGTAGTACATTTTTCTAGAACCGTAATAATAGTTTGATTTGAGTATAAAAGACCTTCCCACCTTTGCTTCTGCTMGTTCCTCACTTGTGCATATTTCAGCAGCATCACACATGCTGAAAGGGGGGTGGGGCCTCTCCCTTTACAAGGTCAATGTGTACGRTGGTCATAGGGCTGATCTCCACCAGTGCACACCAGCCAGACAGGCCCTGGACAGAACCAGAAGTGCTGGGCAGTAGTGGAGTCACTGGCTTTGCAAGTGTTCAAAAAGTGTGCAGATGTGGCACTTGGGGACATGGTGACACGGTTACTCAGGTAAACAAAGTGGA
Source organism: Malurus melanocephalus (assembly GCF_030028575.1). Classification (NCBI taxonomy): domain Eukaryota; kingdom Metazoa; phylum Chordata; class Aves; order Passeriformes; family Maluridae; genus Malurus; species Malurus melanocephalus. Next base: position 627,541 of record NW_026623656.1, on the reverse strand, counting down.
GGAGACCCATCCGTCCAGGCTGAATCAAGCTCTCCAGAGGCAGAGGAAAATTGCTACTTTGCTTATGTTGAATAAAACATAAAGTGGTTAAACCCCATGTTAAAAGAATTTCTCCTTCTTYCTCTAACTAATTACATCTCAGAGTGGTAGGTTAATACTCCATCTCCCGTGGAATCCCAGACTGGTTTGTTGGAAAGGTCCTTAGAGATCATCTCATTCCAACTCCCCTGCCATGGGCAGAGATGCCTTCCACTAGGCCAGTACTGACACGCAGCAGTATCAGAACCTTCAAACAACAKGTTCTTCATCCATATCTCTGCTCTGCTTTTGAAAATGCCACCCTGAGATGCCAGGAACAGTTCCAATCGTTCCCAAATCCTAAATCTGCTGCCTCCACACACAAAACTCTCCAGGTCACCCTTCAGTGATTGCAGAACAGCCAAATCCTTTTCCCAAAGCTGGCTGGCTCAAGCCACTCGTCTCCAGGACACGTTGCAGACATTACACACAGGCTGAGGGAAAACCTTGCCCAGTCCCTCACACCACRCTCCCACTGACTACAAGAGCTGCCTCAGAGCCTTTCCAGTGAATCCATGGCCAAATAAAAGATCTCACTGCTACTTAAGACAAAAGAAGCAATGGCTGTTCATCTGTTCATTTCCAAAATTTATAGCTACATCTGCTTAGATAAAAATTTTAAAATCCCTGTTTTTGAGAGGTCCTACACATTGAAGTCATAGCTCTGGGGAGGTTAAGTGGAAAACCCAGGATACCTGTCAGCTCAGCACCRATGTGTTTGAAGGGATTTGGTGGTTTCCATGGCAATGGGGAGGGTAAGGGGCTGCCTGGTTCCAGCTCTGACTGACGCACATCTCAAACAATCGCTCTCTTCCTGTTCGTATGGCACAAAAAAAACAGGATGCTGAGAGGTGTTTATCTGAGAGAACGAGATAAGCAAGCGCACTGCAAGTTCTCAAAGTATAGGAGTTCACCAACGAGATGTTATAGATTTTCTGGGAAAAAAAAAAAAAAATCCCACTGCTGCCGTGCTGAACGCACTTCAATTATGCATGGAAAGATCCTTTCCCTTGGAACCCGCAGGAAAGCTTTGGGAGCTGGTATATGAGCYGTGAATACCAATGGGAAGTCTCTTTAGTGTGTGATACTGAGTCCCGGCGCTGAATGCAGAGAACCAGCTCAGTATGTGATATCTGACACCCCAGCAATGCCCGGGGCCCACTGCGGGGGTTGGCTACAGAGAATGGGGGCTGTCACAGCCCTGGGGCTGCTCTGAAAGGCTCTGTGTCCATAAGCAGCAGTTCACAGGCACTTCCCACCCAACCTGAGGCACTTTGCAGCATTTTAAATGTCCCTCAGTGCCTGAGAAGGAACCTACCCACTSCTTATCCAGACTTCATCGGTGACAGAACCTGCAAACCACACAGTGATTGATTACCTGCTCTCTAATCACCACGAGCTGGTATAGCCCAGCAGCAATCCAGGGTTTAGAGCTGAAACCACCTCATGTGCAAAAAGCACAGCAGCATTGTCCAGGGGTGGCTCTGGAGCAGGGGAAGGCACCTCTGCACCCCTGTCACCCATGGGCACAGGCAATACCCCTGTCCAGCTGATGGGCAAAGCCATAGCACAAACCCAGGACCTGGCAGGGCATACTGGAGCTGGCCTGGGGTCACAGTGGCTTTAATGCACATCTCCTGTTCATTTACAGATCACTGAATACCCTGAACTGGAAGGGACCCMCCAGGATCAYCCAGTCCARCCCCTGTCCCTGCCCAGACMCCCCAACAGCCCCACCCTGTCCATCCCTGGCAGCGCTGTCCAAACGCTCCTGGAGCTCTGGCAGCCTCGGGGCCGGGACCATTCCCTGGGGAGCCTGGGCAGTGCCAGCACCCTCTGGGGACAGAAGAACCTTTCCCTGCTCTCCAAACTGACCCTCTCCTGACACAGCTTCAGGCTGTTCTCTCAGGTCATGTCCCTGATCACCACAGAGCAGAGATCAGTGCCTGCTCCTTCTCTTCCCCTCAGCAGGAAGCTGCAGCTGCAATGAATCTCCCCTCAGTCTCCTCCAGGCTGCACAGACCCARTGCCCTCAACTGCTCGTCATACAACTTCCACTCAAGGTCCTTCATGAACTTCATGGCACTCCTTTGGATGCTCTCCAATATTTTAAAATCTTTCTTATGCACTGGTGGCAGGAAGAGCGGGGCATTCATCAAGGAAGATGCAACAGAGCAGTGAGAGGCTGGAAGTGGCACATCCCTCTGTGTTCCAGGAGGTTTTCGGGGTAATTCGGGGTATATATATTGCACCAAGGGAGATTTATGTTGGATATTWGGAAAAGYTTCTTTATGCAAAGGGTGGTCAGGCACTGAACAGGCTGCCCAGGGCAGTGGTGGAGCCACARCTCCGGAGGGATTTAACAGATACGTAGATGTGGCACTTCAGGATAGGGTTCAATGGTAGCATCAGSAGTGCTGGACTCTTCAAGGGCTTTTCCAACATAAACAGTTTTATGATTCTATCTAAACCATTCAGAGCAGGGTTTAGATGCAAACAAAATATGAAGGAGAAGGACATCATGCTCCAGTTTGGCTTCCCATGGGGTCATTCCTGTTTAGGAACTATCAAGGACTGGACTTAAAGTCTTCTCAGTCTCCAGCCTCACAAGGAAATCAATCCTGCTAAATATTTTGGGTTGGGGAATTCACAAATTAGTTGTTAAACTGAAATGGGGAAGTTGAGCCTCTTTCACACATTTATTTGTTCATTGTTTCACCTATTTAAAATGCTCATATAATTTAAAATAAAATATTCATTAAGGCCTTTTTCACATCATCATAGCTCACAGAAGACACAGGCCACCCTCCACAGTGCCCCCATCATTCACAAGGACAACTGTGCTCTGCCAAACACAGAATCTGCCACCATGGACCTCCAGGGAACAATACAAGGGTTTGGGAGCCCTTGGCCACCTCTGACCCTCAAGGGGACATAGCTGGAATAATAATAATGGTGTAACATAGAACACAAAATGTCTTAAAATGAGCACAATAACTTTGTTATTATAATATAATCATTTTGTTATAATATTGAAGTGAAGGGTAACAAATATGTGGACTCGGTATCTGTTTCAACAAGTGAGCACTGGGGAGCAGAGGGAAGTGGATGGAGACAGCTCTCCAAGGAGAGCACAATGGAGCTGCTGGGATTAAAGGATCAAAGTSTCTGTCCCACAGCTCCATCCTGAGAGGGGATCACACAGTGAGAGATGTGACTGACTGCAACGCTTACCTTCAGCAAGTCTTTGTGCTGTCTGGAGCATCTGCAYGGACTTCAGARAATCAGAGAACCTTGGAATTGTTAAGGTWGGAAAAGACCYCCAAGATCATCAAGTCCAGCTGTCACCCACTGTCACCACCATGTTCACACTGAACCATGTCCCCAAGTGCCACATCCACATGCTTTTTCAATGGTGACTCCACCACTGCCCTGGGCAACACTTCATAACCACTTCTGTGAMAGAATTTTCCTAATATCTMATCTAAACCTGCCCTGGTGCAACTTGAGGCCGTTTCACGAACCGTCCTAGCTCACAGCTGGTTCAGCAGTGAAGGAACTGGCTTTAGACCTCTGGGAGCACCAAAGGCTCTACTGGCTTCCTTGGAAATGCAAAAACATTGCCCAGCTGGACACAAAGCTACCTGAACTTAACCCTCTTCATGAGTGAATGAGCTGCAGTTACCTAAAGCCCTTCCCAAGTGGTTGCTCTCCTCTGCTGCCACTTTCTTTATGTCAAAGACAYTTGAAACAGAAATCTCCCTGTGGGATTTGCACACAGCCAAGGACATCCTGATATCCCAAAAAWAATCCTCTCACTGGGACCACTCCAACATTTTCTTGCAAGTTAAAGATGCTACCAAGACCTCACAAAGCAGCACCTCAGGCTCTCCATTATCGTGCATAAGGCAGGAAGGTGCTGCGCTTCCTCTACCCAGGGGCACTGAAAATGGAGAAGTTCACCCAAAGTCTCCCAGCAGAATCTTTAAGGAAGCAACAGCACATGCCCAGTTCCAAGAGCTCTCATTTTTCCATCACTAAGGATCCATCTGTTTTAACAAATACTTCTTATTTCAGTCTGGTGCCAGCAGCTCTGGAAACCCAGCACCCAGCTGAAGGCACAGACCCTCCCGGGTGTCAGGGGACACAGGGACTCTCAATGTCACCATGAGCCATGCCYGAGTCACTGGAGCCTATACAGCCTCCTCTCACCCACTGGAACTCCAGTTGCACCACCCCCATCTTCTCGAGGCTACCAAAAGTATCCCATCACAGCCAGGAATCATTACAACTCAGTTCTCTAAGTACAGGCCTAGTTCCCAAAGCCCTGTGAGAAACAACAGATGAGCTTGGCCACCTGTGTCATCCACATCAGATGACACTGGGTAGAACAGATCTGTATGAGAAAGTGGATTTCTACTYTATGTAAATTTTTTTTCCCAGTCATTGCACATATTTAAGACAATATCAAAGGAACAAAATGGGAACCCAATCATTGTCTCTGGCTTGGCTGGCTTACAGATCGACTCCCAGCCTTTAATTCCAGGAAGTGAGTGACCACGGAGCCTCCTGACAGCCAAGGGCTCCCCTTTCTCCATTTGACTGGCTGTTTGTCTTGGAAGTAGCCAGGTTAAGGCTGTCCCATTCAGCCTGCAGTGGAATGTGGGGCAGATGGAAAGAGGGAAAGACAGACAGAGAGACACTGCAAAGACTGAGAGACAAAGCCCAGTGGCGGGATGAAAGAGCACAGAACGAAGGCAGGACACAGCCAAGCCAAACAAAGCTTTCCCTGAGTGATTACATCTGCTGGAGAGTCCCCAGCTTGCACTCTCCTTGCTGAGAAATTCTTTTAATTGTGTCTAGGACATTCTAAAAATCCCAAGAAAAGCTCCTCTGTAATCACTAGGGCTCTGAACTTTGTGAACTTCTGTCGTGCTGAATTGCTGATAGCTCGCTTCAAACTTCTGCCACTGCAACGGGGTCTTGCTGAGGTAAAGCCCTGGGGAGGGAAAACTGGTAACAAATCTTCGTTTTTTTCCCCAAGGAAAAACAAACAATTTAAACCAATTCTTCCCCTTCCCAGTATCTGTGTAGCTCAGTGCAAAGTGCRTCCAGCAGAAAATGAAAAGAGATCCATCCTCAGATTAGGCAAAAGTAAGGTTAAATGAATGATGTGCAGAGCCAAAGCCTACAGCTCTGTGAAAAGTGCACTTCCCTGAGGGCCATCAGGGACAGTGGCTCTTCCACAGCCACCAGAGCCACTCAGTGCTGAGTGAGGGTGGAGGGGGACAATAGGGCAGGACTGCACCCACATGATACAGCACCTTGGGGTGCTACGGGCAAATCCTCGTAGATACAAAAATCAACACTTGTAAACCAGAAAGACACATAAATGTTAAGTAATCTTCAAGAGCTGTGCTCTTTGCCTTGACCACACACACTTTAGAGGTTAGCTGAATGCCACTGCCCTGAGCTTCACATCACAGGTCCAAGTCCCTTGTCTGTGGCAAACCTCCCTCAGCTTCAGGCCTATTTTCACAGCAGTTATTTCCCTCCACCACTCACTGTGATAACCCAAAATGTCAGAGAGTTGACAGACTCCACTCATTTCTCTCCTCCACAACCCAAACATCTGCCTGCCCTCAGGTAACTGGGTATTCATGTTTGCCAAACGTGAGGGTCAGTCACTGGAGGCCACGACAAAGGCAAGGCTCAATGTCAGACCAAATCAAAGATAACCAGGTGGGTGAGTTGCCTCCCCAGCACAGCCTCCCATCCCAGCGGGTCACAGGGTGGGCTACCCAGGCAAAGAGGGAATAGCAACAGGTCTGCACCCCTAAAACAGCCACYCAAAGGTGTGCTTGGTGTGTGCACATTGCCTCAAGCATTTGGAATTAATACTTGGCTGTATTTCACTGTTTGGCTGGTACCAAGACATTCTACTTAGGACATGAGCTGTCCAAAAGCAAAGTGACTCRTTCTCATTAGAATCACAGAATCTCCTGAGCTGGAAAGGACCCACAAAGATCATCCAGTCCAACTCCTGCCTTGACCAGGACATCCCAATCATCCCACCCTGGGCATCCCTGGTAGCACTGTCCAAAAGCTCCTGGAGCTCTGGCAGCCTCAGGCTGKGCCTRTTCCCTGGRAARCYTGGGAATGGGCACCCTCTGGGGGAAGAACCTTTCCCTGATATCCAACCTAAACCTCCCCTGCACAGCTCCAGCCATTCCCTGGGCCCTGTCTCTGTYACARAGAGCARAGATTGAAGCTGCCCCTCTGCTTCACCTCCACAGTAAATGAACTTGGCCAAAGCACARATCTGCTCTTGCTGGGCCTGGGAACTGAAGCAGCTCAGGGAAGGGTCCAAGGCACCAGCACAGGTGCCAGGACTGGGTGCAGCAGCATGAGAGAGGGGTAGGAGCRAGACCTTCCCCCTGCAGCTGTGATGAAGCTGTTTGATCAGTCAGCACTTCCCATGTGCTCCATTCTGCCAGAACACACATCTTTCTTTGTAACACAGAGATTCACAGTATTGACTGTGATACCCATTCTTCAGCGACCTGACAACTACTGAGGTTTTATGTGCTCTGCCATGCAGAAGACAAGATTCCAGCTTCAGGTAAGCTCCCACATCAGGACAGGATTTCTCAGCTTGCTGCACGTGGTGTGGCCACGAGCTGATCAGCACCCTGAGCCACTGGAGCAGTYACCAGCACTGCCAAAGGGTGTCAATGCACAGGCACACATCAGCATCACCCACATTAATTTTTTAAAAGTATGTCTTATAGCAACTTGAAAACAGTATCTGTAATTTTAGAACAGAATTTATCCTTTTGATAAGCAGCCTTTCTAGGTAGAACCACCTCCGCTCCCAGACTCTGCATTTCAGAAAGCACAGCACAGCCAGGATCATGACATGGTGAAACACCAGCTCAGTGTCTGTTGAACAAGAAACACCCCAACAAGGCTGAAGGAAACCTCAATGGAGAGAAACACCAGATGTTGCTGAGGGAAGGAGGRACAGACAGACCAGGTGGCAGCCCAGATACACAGAGCCTGATCAGGATCTGTGAGCAAAGGGATTGGTGTCTCTCTAGCCCCTAGGTACAGTCTGAGGGCCAAGGAGCACTATTTAAGAACATCCAGTGCAATAATCCCAGTCCTCAAAACTATGGAGGTTTCCCTGAAAACTGTTTTGTTAGGGTGGAGGTTGGGGTTTTGTTTTATGCTTATTTGTCTCTTATTTTAGTCCTGGTAGATAACGTTCATTTCCAGTAACTGTTGACCAAAGTGGAAAAGGAGGATTTAACAATAAAGTGCAAGAGTCCATCACAAGTAATGTGCTCTTACRAAACAATAACACACCAACATAAAATAAATCAGTGTCTTTTAACTTAACCATGTAAATTACCCTCCCACCTGCTGTGACTTTCCATAAGGAGAAAAAGCTGGTGGTGTATTTACCAAACTGTCTATCCCAGTCCCATTCTAAACTGGCCTCCTGCCCTGGGGTTAGACTGGAGGACTCTGTCATCTCTTGCACTCATATGACCTAAGAAAGGGAATGTGGCCTTTTTCCCACAAGCCCAGAGTGAGAACATCATAAAAGCTGAACTTTAGCCCCCTTTTTGAGCAGGCAGCACAATAGCAAGGAGGATGCTGTTACTCCCCAGAGGCTCTGCTGCTGAAAAACATCACCAAGCTCAAGTAAAAGGTCAGTAGTTAGGATTGCATCTCTTGTTTTCTTCAGTTTTCCTCCTTCGTCAAAGGCAGCTCAACATTCTTTGCACACCCCCCTCCCTCCTTCTGAGAAATGCAGGAAGGAAGTGCTTGCAAAATAGTTTAATTTAAAAGAACACACAATCACACACAGCAAACCCTGCTGCAGCTCCGAGCAGGACGTTTCCACGGCTCCCAGTTTCCACTGGACACAAACGAGTCCCTGCTGTGGCAGAGCCGTCSCTCCCTCCCCACACAAACACGGGGSAGGTTTTTGACCCCAAACACCTTGGCTGAAGAGCTGTGACTACGTGCTGCAGGCAGCCCCCTGCTCCCCCAGAGCACACAGCACATCTGCCCAGGGAGCCAGGGCTGTGGAGCAGGAACAGAAAGGTGCAGCAAACCCTGCAGCCTCCCAGGGCACTGCATGGGAACAGGCACCGTGGCCCTGGGCTGCAGGACAGGGTCACCTCCTGGCTCTCTCATAACAAGTGCTTGCTTGATTTCACTGGATGTTCCAACAACCTYGTTAAGGTTTGGGGAGGTGTTTGGGACAGATGGATTTAACTTGACCCTTTTCTTCACAAGATTTATGTGAAAGGACCCGAGTGGGTGGAAGCAGCTATTATATTCCATGCCTTTCTGAAAAGAGGAATGTAGAGACCAGCAGGCAATTCCTGGAAAACTTCTTCATTATCCATCAGTTTCTGTTGTATGACCACATATCCAATCTAAACATCATTCTTCCCAGACACATAGTGTTTTTGTATCCCTGGGCAAGCAGCACTTACTATCACAAGTTTATTTCTTTGTCTTTACCAAGACTTTGGCAGTCCCAAGGACTTCTCTTCCCTTTTGCCATGAACCATGACAGCCACATGTCAGGACAGGCTGGCAGTCCCTGCCTGCTTTCCCTTCTTTGAGAATTTCCAGTCGTCCCACCCAGTCTCCCAACACAAACACCGCGGCTCCTGAAGCTTCTCCCAGCACCTTCAGCAGAACCCATTCTGTTCCAGTGTCCCACGTTCCTCACATTGCTAGTGGCTTCATCTCCAGTTGGCATTCTTTGACTTAATGGGACATTGTTAACAAATCACAGCCCTGTATCCTTTTTTAACCCATTGCTGTCACAGTGCATAATTAGACTAAATGAAATAACTACAAGATAAGCTCATGTAGGAACTGAGCAGAATCACACRCATGACCATTCCAGTGGTGTCTCCWTCCAAACAGGATGCCCAGGAMAAGCAAACACAMAATCMATTATTTTCTAGAAGGAAAATAAAAAATGTTTCACACTGTAAACGTGAGCACTCTCCCGTACACASTCACACAGCTCCTCAAAGGGGAAGATGAACACTCTCCCAAACAGGGAAATGAGAGTGCCAAACGCCACCARCAAGCTGGGGACTGGGGGCTGCAGCAGGACCTGAAACCAGGTTGCTGAGTTTTGCTTTTTTATTTTAGAGYTGACAGCTTCAACTGCCAGCATCTACACCCAGCACTGATTGTGGGGAAGCCTGCTGGTCTCTAGCTCTAGGCTGGATGGATAAGTTTTTGGGATTAATGTTTTCGTGACTGTGCAGCCAGGACTGCTGTTTATTATCCATCCCATTCCCAGTAACTTCTTACYTTCTTTTCTTTTTCAATTGCTGTTGCCCATGTGCATTTCTGATAGATCTAAAAATAATTGTTAGCACTGCAGAAATGCCTTCAGCTTTTAAATAAGGATTCCATAAYCCGGCATTCTGTAAAGATCTTAAATAAAAAAATACTTCTGTCCTGTAGAGTGTTGTAAAGGTATTTAAGGAGTTTACTGCCCACCCCATGACTGCTGCAAGCCGAGACAAAGGAYAATAAAAATGTCAAACAGAGGAGAAGGAATGAAAGAACCCCAGAAAAGCACATCTGGCTGGGAAGATGAGGTGCTCCTACAGGTAGTCACCACAGAGTCTGACTACTGTTCCTGTAAAAATTTTTTTCTAATATCTGAACCTTCCCTGCTGCAACTAAAGCTGCTTCCTTTCACACTGTCCCCTGGGACATGGAAAATGAGACCAAYCACCACCTCACTACAACCTCCCTTCAGGTAGTTGTAGGGAGAAATTCCCCGCTCAAGGTTTGTGAGGATACTAAAACCATACTGAAAAACATAAACCCTAATAGTTGGTTTAAGGAATGGTTAAGAAAAAGGTTACAGAGAAGATAGATCTGAAAATACGTCCTAAATATTGTAATGCAACATTTAAACAAAAGCAGTGATACAGGGAAAAAGATCCCAGTTCAGTTCTGAGCTTCTTCTTGGAGACAATCCTATTCAGCAAAGGTGAGGCCTCCATCTGACTTGATTCCTCCCTCTCCAAGGCATCACAGATGGCTCTGCCTCAGCACTGCCCTGATGACCTGACAGAAACCTCTGTCCTGGCACATACAGKGACCCACCCATCACCCCGGGGTGCTCTGCACCCCAGAGCATCCCCAGCACYTCCTTGGCTCCAGGCCCCACAACCTGCCAGCACAGCAGCTGCCTCAGCAAACATCAGCCCTTTTCCTTCTTTGCTTCCTTTKAAATTTGTTAGGATGCTTCTTCGAAAGGGAAGCTTTGATTATTAAGACAACTGAATGATAAAGGGAAGGGAAGTAAATGTGCAGTGGCTGCTGCCAGGCCCAGCCCCAGAGGAGGTTGGCTCACACTCGGCTCTCAGGGCTCTCTCCTGSTGTTTATCCCAGCCGGGTGTTTTTCCCTCACGCTGCTGCGATTGTTTGGCTGGGATGGATGATGGATGGTGGAGAAGGTCTGGAAATGTGCTCCCGAGTCCACAGGAAGCTGAGGGGGCCTTTGCCAGCACTTCCTTCCTGTATACAGGGGGAGGACAGAATGGGAAAACCTTGGCTGTCTCTTACCCTGAGAAAAATGCTCCCCTTCCAGCTGGATTACAGTAACAATATTTTAATCTTTCACAAGATTATAATATCCTTCCTCTCTAAGTATAGCTCCAGTGGCAGCTCAGAGAATGAAATGAATCAACAATGTAGAACTCAATAGGGTGGTGTTGGAAGCTGAACAAATGGAGGCCCAGACTGGAAGGTCCCTATCTTCAACCAAGATATCAGCAGTGATCACACCTGTCTAACCCAGGACTTGACTCCAAGAGCAACCAGGACTAAGCACTTCAGCAGAAGGTGTAAAATGTACATAAGTGGTACATTGAAAGTGTCCTTCTRGACAGCTTTATTYCTGYGCCTGTTTTAGAGAGTGGATTGAAWCTCAAACYACAACATTTATTACACCTACAAAAAATAGGCTCCAATGAGCAATCTATGAATATTCTGACCACTCAATTCTCTCAAGTACCCAGAACGTGTTATAGATACTTGAATGTCTTTTTCCCCAAAYCCAGCCTCTAGGTCCTTCTATGGAYRATTTGTGAATCTCCATGRCAYYCTGSTGTGTAATCATCACCTGTTCACAGTAATAAAAGTACATGCTGAGTATTAGAGAATAGATATTGCATGTTACCATAGGCATTTTTCTAAAATTTTCCACTTTTGACCTCCAGATTTAAACCCACAGACAGTGGCAAGAGCTTCAGTGTAGGCAGGTGTTGAGAACCCCAAAYTGCTCTGCCCCAGCCACGTGGCCTGGGACAGCCAGAGCAGGGCACACAGGTGGTGGCTCTCAGGACCTCTCTCTTTGCTGGCCCAGCAAGGGAGACCCCAGGAATCCCCTCATTTGTCTGGGTGTGTTTGCCCAAGCGAGTCTGAAAAAGGGACAAAGAAATTCTCAGGACTCTTGACAACAAAAGAAAACTTCCCAAACCTGTGAACAGACAGGTCTCCTAACAGCCTGTTTCTGACAAAGGCCTCAGACCAAAAGACCTCACCCATGAACAAAGTGTGGGGAACAATGGGAACTGTCAAAAAATAGCCCTCACRTCAGAGCTAAGAATGCCCCTTGACACTTCCAAAAAAGCTCAGGCTGAGCAGACCCTGGGAGGCCACAGGCACAGCCCCTGGCATCCGCCTCTCCCAGCCCTGCTGCAGACACAAACTGCCAGCAGCACTCAGTCAGGCTGAATTCCAGCTGCCAAAGATGGGCATGGAAGTAGAAAGGAAATGCAGGGCAGGTCTGAGCAAGAAGTAATAAATTCCTGTCCCAGCAGGGACCCTGACACTGCTACTTGATGGGCCTTACCTGACAATGGTGTGTGCACATCTTCCCTTATGGCATAGGGTAGCCAATTACCAAAGCAATTAATGAGGAAACTAAGTTATGGCAAAAAGCAGAATGAGTTGTGTAACACAGTTATAAAACCCCTGTGTTCTTCTGAACTGGTGAGAACTTATAAAAAAATTGCTAGAAAAATTTTCAACCTGGACTAGAATTCRAAGAATGCTGATAACAGTTGTGGACAGGAAACCTCAACGACCCAATAATCTTCRTGGCATGCAATTTAGCACTGATTCACACATTTTCATTTATTTRTGACTCAGCATTCTCCTCCAGTAGCACTAAGAAAATAAATGGAAAGCAAATTATGCTGAATGAACGGRAGAAAACAGACAAACACTTGGAGAAGCAGAAAACTCACCTGTGGGCTGCTCACTTGAGCAGYTGTCCTGATTCATCCTCCCAAAGGTGGCACCAGATCAGGATGCTGAGGATGGAGGTCTGAACTCACAGATGCAGCCCAAGCTATTCTGGAAAGAAAATGTAGTTACTGTCAAACTGAAGGAACTTCACCCTGTGTGAGAAAGAGAGTATCTTGTGTGTGGTCTGTTGTTCTTGAATTTATCAGGRGAGTGGAGAACCTACTGTACATGTACAACTCGGTGTAGGAGCCATAGGACATGTGCCTGAAGATCAGAGAAAGCAATGGTAATTTGAATCAAGTCAACCAAGAAACACTGAAAAGTGGCACCTGAGACCCCRTGGAAGATAAATCAACATGTAGTCATGAACACAACTGGGTTCCTGTAACAGGCTGAGATGAGTTTCAGATTTGAACTGYACAAACAGGAGTCCCTAATGCTGTTCATTTGAGTAGCCAAACAAAACTGCACAGGGTGAAGAGCTGGACTTGATGTTCCTGAGGTCCCTTCCAACACAGCAGATGCTGTGATTCTGTGCAAACCCCAGAGCTACCTGACCCCAAACCAGACAAACAGGCCACATTTCTGCCACAGCTCCACAACTCCTCCTCTTTGTTTGCTTGTCCTTCCACTCATCACATCTTGACTGTGGTTGAGTTGGGAACAGAACCCATGGCTCCCAAATCCCAGTCCAGTGCCTTAACCACTACATCCTTCCTGCTGAATCACACTGCAGGATTGTTTATCAGGAAGGAAATTCCCCCTYGAGAGCACTCACTCTGAGTGTGCTGGTGGAACACAAATGCTTAGAAAAACACAGAGAGCAGTAACAACAAGTGACTGAAGTCCCTGTACTGGCGGGAGGCACAGCAGTRCCTTGGGTTTGTTGTGGAGCAGTGGAAGTGAGGCACCACAAAGCAGGACATGACACAGAACAAGCAGTGCATCCAGATGGCCTCCCAGGAACAGCCTCCTGCTCTCCAGATGATCTGGACTCTGAAAGGTTCTCCCCCACACTTAGCACAAGGTGTATGTCACTCAGGACCATTGAAAGGTTTGGATTCTCAGCAGGCACTGGGAAGGKCACCTTTGGTAGCAAAGCTGCCAAGTGCAAGCAGCTGTGATCCAGAGGGTCAGAATTAACCTCAACATGTTGTGCAAGCAATGGGCCTTCACTTTCTTTAAGGTCTTTAGTCAAAAAAAAAAAAAAATAAAAAAACAAACCAGGGTGTGTGTGAGGGGAAGATACCAGAAGTAGAACGAATATGCTTTAGTCTAAACACAGTTTACCCCATTGGTCTCCTAGAAAACAAAAGGGGCTGTAACTCATCCATAATCTGTTGAAAAACACAAACCTACTGAAATGGCAAATTCACAGCCCAGGACTCTGAAGAATTTGCCTCTGCTCAGCAGCTGGGCAAAGGGGAAGAATTTCCCCATTCAYAAGCAGTGACTTTCCAGGTTGTGTCCCATGAGACCTCACCACAGTAATCAACAAAAACGTGCTTGGGCAGATGGCAGAGCTTGAACTGGATCTTGGGACACTCCCTTTAAACATCAGTGTATGTGAATTCCAGGTGGACCTCAGCATTCTGGGAGGCAGGGAACCAAAGCCTCACTCTCAGCAGCATCCTAGGCTCACAGCCAGGTCTAGAGCAGCTTTAAGAAGGCCAGAGATGGGGCAGCTGCCCCCAGAGCAGAGCCAAGGCAGACACACTCACTCAGCCTGTGGTGCACATGGCAGCCATGGGCCAGCATCACCAGAGGCACGGGCAGGGCCCCTGGGCTCTGCTGGACACATGGGAAGGGAGATGTGCTTCAGGGACAACCAGCCCATCACACATCCATGGGAACACCTGCAAGCTTCTGTTCCCCACAACCTCTGTTTGCACTTCAGACTCCAAGACTGATCCCTGCTGATTCCCAGTCACTCCAGAAGAACCTCCTGGATAAAGTGCATGGAGTGCTGGTGCTGGTCTTGTGACAAAAAGCCCCTCCAGAGCAACTTTGTGCATGACCCATCYATCACATGCAGCACCTACATCCCTCTGACCATCTGGGTTCCCCTTCTGAGCAGGGGACACACAAAAGCACCTCTGGAGAGCTCATCCCAACTGGAGTGACTTGAAGAGACATCTGTGGAGTCAAACATTTCTCTCTGGAGTTGAGGCTCTGGGTGAAACATTACTTTACACCCAGTTGAACATCTGTCACACAGCACATCAAGAACACAGCAGCCAATGGCAGGCCAAGCCCTGCCATCAAATAAAATCAAATTCAAAGCTTTGAGGTTTGGTATTTYGAATCTGAGTCTCCTCATCATATTCGTCATTTGAATTGTCTGCAGCTTTTGTATTTATCTTAGTATCTAATGGAGCCAGACTCTTCTCATGGTGCTCAGTGATGGGCAAAGGCAATTGGCATGACTAAAATATGGGAAATCATGTTTAAACATTAGAAAAAGAAAAAAAAAAAATGATTGACTGTATGAGTGGTCAAACCCTTGTGCAGGCTGTCCAGAGACACTGCAGGGTTTCATCCTGACTGGACACAATCCTAAGCAACCTGTTCTGAGCATGGGGTTGGAGTGGGTGATCCCAGAATCCCAGAGGGCTCCTCAGCCTCACCTGTTCTGCCATTCCATAGTACCCTGGAAGACTCCTTACATTTGAGATGCACACAGGTGCATTCCAGGGGATTCATTGTTACCACATGTAATACCTGAGACTTTGAAAGAAAGAGTGATTCAGTTCRGAGTGGATTCTGCYCTTCTGCCCYGCTCRGGTGAGACCCCAACTGCAGAGMTGCCACCAGCYCTGGGACCTTCAGMACAAGAAAGATGTGGAGCTGCTGGAGAGAATCCAGAAGAGGCCACAGAGATGCTCCAAGGGCTGGAGCCCCTCTGCTCTGRAGCCAGGCTGGGAGAGCTGGGGGTGCTCACCTGGAGAGGAGAAGGTTCCAGGGAGAGCTCAGAGCCCCTTCCAGGGCCTAAAGGGGCTCCAGAAGAGCTGGAGAGGGACTGGGGACAAGGGATGGAGGGACAGGACACAGGGAATGGCTTCCCACTGCCAGAGGGCAGGGATGGATGGGATATTGGGAAGGAATTGTTCCCTGTGAGGGTGGGCAGGCCCTGGCACAGGGTGCCCAGAGAAGCTGTGGCTGCCCCTGGATCCCTGGCAGTGCCCAAGGCCAGGCTGGACATTGGGGCTGGGAGCAGCCTGGGACAGTGAAAGGTGTTCCTGCCCATGGCTAGGGGTGGAATGAGATGATCTTTAAGGTCCCTTCCAAATCAGTCTGTGGAATCCTCACTCCGTTCTTCATTTTTCACCCTGAGGAATCACTGATTGCTGCAAAGCCTTTCTTCAGTTTTGTTCTGCACCAGTCTGCAGTTTTTCACATCACTGGCTTTAGACACATCCAGTAATTTACTACAGTGGAAGTTTCTCACCAGAAGACACTTTGAGACACTTCTACTCCCTTCAACAGCAAAAAAGTCACAATTTCTCCTCAGGGCTTCTTTTCAACCTTGACATGATCTGAAATCCCTCAAGCCTCAGTTTTTGACACCATGAGAGTAATTCAGGAATTAACATGAAATGTAATTCCATTGTTCTGCATTCAAAAGGTTATTCTCTTATTCCCTGCCTGCTATTTTTGGTGTCAGGATCAAGTTTGTAGCTTTTTCCATTAGGTCTAAATCAAGTGTGTCCAGAGGGAGAAGACAACTGCACATCCTCAGTCCTGCAGGATGCTGTGATCAGTCTGCAGAGGTGGCTGATAGCCCACAAGAAGGTAGTTACTGGTGTGGGGGTTTCCTGCTTAGTTCAAAGAATTCCCTGTATGGAAATTCAGCATGAAACAGCTAAAGAAAAAGACTTCAGCAAARAGCTGCCAAACTGCTTCTCCAAGGACTGCTATCTTTCTCCTGAGCAGGTGTGGTCACTGTCAGGTTCTTGATTTGGGGCTGGTGCCATGCAGGAGTGTTTTGCTTTATATTTCAGCCAAACAAGCTAATGGTATACATCTATCTTGATTAACACAGTGCTGAGGCAGGATGGATGGATGGATGGATGGATGGATGGATGGATGGATGGATGGATGGATGGATGGATGGA
>NW_026623656.1:592838-609361 GCF_030028575.1 Malurus melanocephalus | reverse complement strand
ATGGGGATGGGGATGGGGATGGGGATGGGATAAAAAGACATCCCCAAGACACTTCCCCAGTAACAGCTGAGGCCACAGCCACCACCAGACAGGGAACTGGGAGCCACTGGTTTCCTTCTGAGTGATTGCAGTTCAAGCAGGGCCGTCACTGGGCTGGAGTGAACAAGGGCTCCTGACACACACTGGGAAAAGCAGGAAATGTCCCACCTGACAGTCTGTTCACCCTCCATGCAATCAGCTCCCATGCCAGTATCTCAAGCTCTGCCTGAGATGGTGCCTTCCTTGATGCTCAGAAACTTGTGAAGTGACTGGGGGAAGGCACTTTTTCTTGCTCTCCAACCTAACCCTGCCCTGGCCCAGCTCCAGCCGTTCCCTGGCTCCTGTCCCTGTCACRGAGTGCAGAGACTGCCCCTCGGGAGGAGGTTTCTGATTGCTCTGAGGATCATGGACCTCTCCACACAGAAAACATGAGTTAGGAGATGAGTGAAGGAGCTGTAGTCCTAGGAGAGCCTTCAAAAGCATCCTCTGAAGATCATGTGTGTCTTTTAATTGACTTTCACAGACCTTGGATCCTGTACTCACAGTTCACTTAAGTTTAGCTACCATCAGCCACAAACCCAACTCTTCATTCTTCATAATGTCCCAGCTAAGCTACACCACTTAAAACATCTGCTTAAATTCTGACATTTTAGACTGCAGTATGGCATAAATGACCTGCYTCTCGAGCCCCTTCACAAGCCATGTCTGTAGCATATGTTCTTTCAACATGGGAAGAAGTGATGAATAGGCTGCAGCCTCTCCGCACCTCAGGTTGAAATGCAAATAGCAGTTTCACCTATTTTTACAGACTTCCCTTTATCACATAAATCTTTAACTACTCAGAAATAGAAACTGCACTTTGCTGTGATAAGGATATAGCAAAAAAAAAAAACCACTGACACAAGCAAAAAATAAAAAAGAAAATTCAAAGCAGGCAGCATTCAGCCCGTGCCTGCCACAACGCAGGGATTGTGTGAAGAGCCCCAGGCTACCTCCCCTCCYCTCCAGGACCCTGAAACCAGCAGGGATCCATGATCCCATCTKGACAGGGCTGCTCAGCACCACCAATACCACTGGCACAGCAGAAGCCAATGGGCCAGGACACGACCCTGCCTCCTGTGTCAATTCATTTTATTGGACTTTATTCTAAGGGGATCACATCACTTGAATGGAATTTTTATTAAATTATTATTGACTCTTGATCATTTATGGGAGTAATTTAATAATTTCCCACCATTAGTGGCATAATTAGATTCATTGGAAGCACTGAAGGCTCAAACCAGAGCACTCATGGCAGAAGCCAGCAGAGCCATGCTGCTCCAGAGAACACCCCCTGCCTCATTAGTTCAGACATTAAAACTGGAAAGCAGCTGACAAAACAGCAAAAGATGTCTGTCAAAGTCTGYTGGATTTTCAAGGCCATCCCTCATGGTGAAACCTGCCAGCTTGACAAGAATGTATTTTTCATGGAAGTTCCTGTCCCAGTTTCTAATATCAATAAGCAAATCGTTGTGACCCCAAGGGCATAAATACAACCTGAACCTCTGGGGGAAGCCCTGGATACCAGAGAATGCATCTCCCCGCATGCCTGCAGAGTTCCAAAGACCCGCAGGAGCAGCTCCTTGATCCTTTCACTCTTCTTACCCATCAGTTGGAAAAAGCAACCTGGAAACAAGCAGCACAACTGGAGGGGCTCGGGGCAGCGCTGCCCGGGCTGTGCTGGCGCTGGGGCGGATCGGGGGCTCGGTCCCAGGTGCCGCTCCAGGTGCGCTCGGTGCCGGGACCGGAGCAGCCGCGGGGCTCTGGCACCCTCTGCTGACAAACCCCGTGCGGGGCCGGGATCCCTTTGCTGCACCAAGAGCCCAGAGCTTACCATGCCTTCTACCTGGTCAGATATATCTGTAAAATTATACCGRTCAGTGCTGGCCCTTCCGCCGCTGCATTTGCTCTGGGAACCACACACAGCCTGCACAGGGACGTGTCCTACTCTCCTGTCTCTGGGGTCACCTAAATCCCCGGGTGACCTAAAACCCCGTGGATATATGCTCCTTTCCACCTACCAGTGCTCCTCAGCTCCCTACATGCAGCACTGATCATCTCCCTTCTTTCTGAAAGGTTTGTACCAGGGAGGGGACCTCGGGCATCAGAGGGAATCATCCCTGGAAGGGAACTGTCTGAACCCATCCAGTCACAGGCTTTTGATGCAAAATTCCCTCAACAGTCTCCATGCCACCCTTGTCACCCAGCAGCTGTGACCCCTCCCTGTCCCTGAGCATGGCACAGGAGCAGTGGCACAGGAGGAGCAGCGTGGAAGCCAGAGCTGTGCCTGGCAGGGARTCCTATGCCACTCCCTCCATCACGGCAACCTGGCACCAAGGMAGGGCAGGCAGGTGACCACACACGTTTGTCATGTGTCCAGCATGTGTCTCACACAAAGACACACCAAAGTGCTGACTGTGACCAGTGACACCCAACCTGCAGAACTAAGGCACAACGCCCTGACCCTGCTGTGCACGAGATTCCTGGAGAATAATGAACACCAAGWACAGAAAATTCTGTGTGAAAGCAACAGTGAAACAGAAACCTGATAGTCTGGTAAGGTTAACTTCAGAGGTTGTGTTTCAGCCTTGTTGTTGTCTGCATTTTTCTGATTYTTGCTTTTTCTGTACTGGTGTGAAGGGCAGGCTGTGAGGACATGATAGCACTCCCTGGTAAGTCACAGACAGCTCACGAGCTGAAGAGACACCTACACTRGCACTTTCTATTTCAAACCCATGCAGGCTGCACTTAACCTACCAAAGAGTCTGCACTTCAGGAGAAAGAATTTCAAAGGATCATTTCACGTCCAAACCAGCACCTTAAAAAAAAAACCCAAAAAAACCAAGTAACAACTCTGGGAATAGACAATGCAGGATTTTAAGCAGAATCAAAGTCTAAACARGACAGTTGAACACACTGCAAAAATTTCATTCCAATTTTTGGCCACTACTGAAAACCACTATAATATAGAAAAATTTTAAAATGTCAGGTGATTAAATAATCAGGGTGATTGTAATAGTAACATGTAAAGAGATCAAGTAGAGTTACTTCAAATGCTGRCAAGTCAGTCTCTCTTGAGCTCTGTCACATTAGAAGAGCTTACTTGGCTTGCTTTCTTCCAGTCCTGGAAYAGCTTTGTTAACACAGTGAATACAACACCACTGGGGACTCAATAYAGAACTTCAGCATTTCCCAAAGCAGAGCCAGGGCTCTGTCAGTGTAAGATCTTCAGGCACTTTGACTGCTTCCCAGCACTTGGATTTCAAGTTTAGGCAGCAGTATTAATCCAGTATTACCAACAGCTGTCCAGGGCTCTCTGATGGGAGTTTTTGAACATTTCCTCCTGACGAAGGATAGCTGATGAAGCTTTATTATCTCTCATAAGCGTATTCACATTTTTTTTTGTTTTTTAAGCATGAAGCATCCTCCTGAGTCTGACACTTCTAAAGCCTTGGCTASACAGGCTCTGGCTGACGTGGCCATGGCAGCTGCAGCCCTGCTGTCACCAGATGTTTGTCCCACCTTGCCCTGCCAGGACAGCACAGCTGGCTTGGTGCCCATGGCCTCAGCTCACAGTTTTGGCGCATTAATGAGAACAGGATTTGTACAAAACCACTTGGTTTTTGTATCTGGGCTAGAGCACTGATACACAGCAGGGCACCAATGCCGAAGGGCAGCTGCATGGCAGAGTCGGAGCAGTGACACAGGGACATAGGCTGAACTCACCTCCAGCCAAATCCCACACATTGAGGGTTGTCCCAAGGGATCACCCAGAGACACTCAGCAGTGACATCCCCACCTCAGAGTTTTGTGGTACAGTTGTGTTGGCAAAAGACCTATGTGTGTCCTGACTGACACATGCTCCAGCAAACTCCCAGGCAAAACAGAGAGAATTTCATAAATCATGGCATTTACAGGGGGAGGGAGGAAGGTTTGTCTTTGATAAAAGTGCCCTTTTTTCCCTTCTTCTTCATTTATTTAATAGTTTTGAAGCTTTCCTTCTCCCAAGGATTTTGCTTGAATGCCTCCAGATTTCGATGTAACACTAAACAAAAAGCTTTCACAGGATGGATGAGTAATTTTAGAAATCTGCTAAATTTTCTCCATCKTGATCTGCTTCTCTCCCTAATCTCCCTTTCCATTCACTCACAGGAGCTGGAGCTCCACTGTGTGGATTTCTCCTCCATCACTTTCACTCCAGACCATGTCTAAACGTGAATCAATGCAGAATAATCCAAGGATTTCCTCTCAAATCACCATTTCCTCTGTTTTCCCTGTTACTAGTAAATCCCTCAGATCYCAACTGTCTGCAGCTCCTCATCATCTGCCCTGGACAGGAGTTCCTCAGCAGCCGAAGTGGAGCCAGCAGCCCTGCAACCTGCATGGGTCTCAAGCCACCCTCAGGGGCATGGGCAGCTCCTTGGCTTCTCCCAGAAACACTGCCACCACACCTTGGAAATTTTGCCAGAATTCAGAAGTTCCACAAGCTATTGGCATTTTTATTTCCAGATTCTTGTCATGTTTAACTTAGATTTYCTTCAGATTTTTTTCTCCTTGAGATCTGATATACTGTGTCAACAATGAGCAGCTACTTTTTTTAGTAAGTTTTGCCTCTTATTTAATTTGTTTGCCTTTTGCCCCCATCATCGCCTGTGAGTTTTCCCTCCTGCAGGGAGTATCATCATTGTTGATAACAGCAAGGAGAGGAACGCTGGAGGACAGGGAGGGTGGAGAGGCAGAGCCACAGCACAGATCACAGCAACATCTGGTGGTGGCTGAACAGCTGGAGGAGCCACTGGCTTTGTTGTGGCTCAAGATCCTGACTGCTACTTGGAATATAAATTAAGGGATGACTGATTGCTGGTCTGAGACCTTGACCAGTAGATCTCATGAGACCAAACCTCACAATGCACTGGTGGCTTTGTTTCCCTACCCTCTGGAGAGAGCTCTGTCCTGAGCAATCYCACCCTCTGTCACCTGAGGGAGGGACTGATACCTGTGCAAGGACAATGTCCTTGGCCTCTCTGTTTCTTCCTGAACAAGTTTCATTTCACTCATCATCAGATGACTTCAAGGTCAACTAAGGCTGCGTATCAAATTCAATTAAATCTTTGTCAAGCATGGAGCCATTTACTGCACYATATTTTCCTTGTATGCTTCCTCAMACTCACACCCACAGCARGAGAAAWAACATTCTGCTGGAGTGTCAAATCCCACAAAGGCAGGACAAAGCCAAATCACAGTATTCACCACACACTGTGCACTGAMTTTTTATGTCTTCCCAAGCCATGTCAATGTTATCAACACTATGCCTGATGAGAAATTGCTTTGAGAACTCCTTTATGGGTAGTTGTTCCTCACACTTTACATCCTGAATAAGCTTAGAGAACTTCTAAGCTCAGATCTAGAGATCTTCTCTAAGCTCATTCGGGAGATAAAGGGGTAGAGAAGCAGGCTCTGAATGGAGTGATTGATTAAGCCACCAGTGGGATTAACAAGGTCATCTTTGGTGGCATCAATGGCTTTTGCAAGGGATGTTGGTTTGGAATCGAGTTTGTAGAAGATGATACTGTACAAAAGAAGAAGAATCTTGAAGCTGCGGTTCTGCTCTTCTGGCAGCACTCTTGGAAGGCCAGCACAGAGAAACCACTCCTGAAACTCCCAGACAGGGAGCCAGTTTTTTCCACATGTCTGGAAGATGGGTCTGCAACAGCCTCCTCCTCGCCCTTTGGCTCTCCGTATGATGCACAAGCAAAGGCTTTACCTTGCAGCCTCCTCTRCCTCACCCCTAACAGGTGGGTCAGACAGGTGGGGAACAGAGCTCTCCAGTTCAAAGGCTCCGGTTAATTTTGAGAAGTGTTTTGAGCAGTGRCATGCACAGTCACTGAGAAACATCTGCTCAGATCAGCAGATTTCAGTAGCTCCAGACGTCTCCACCACGATCTTCAGAAGCTGAGAAAGATGTGTCCTTACCCAGCTTTTGGACTGTTCTGCATCYGTAAACAACATTATTAACCTGAAAGGCATTTGTTTTCTGGGTAATGATTCATCAGCTGTAGTTAGAGTTGCAATAATCATRGTCTAATTTTTTGGAAAGTCCTACRGTTTATGCATAKTTTAAACCATCTTCTGAAAAGCCTTTAAGTAGTGATGAATCAACCCATAAAATAATACAAATGTTAGAACCAACATATTAGTCTCCTTTAGGCATGGGCAGTGATATCTGATTTCTGGCTGCCAAATGATTTGGCATCTGAACAACTGGCAACAAATTCAAAGTGAAACAGCAAAACTGCAGGCAACCGCTGGGAAGACTGGGATTGCTGCCCTTTGCATTTGGACATGAAATGCCATGCCTGCTCTGGGATGCTATAATCTAATTCACTTCTTCACAGGGCAGCACGTCAGCTCCATCAAGATGGAGACAGTGGAGCTGTGGATGGAGATGCAGACAAGGTTTGTGTCTGCACTGCTCTGCCACGAAACCATGAACACTTCTGCTGTAAAGCACAATGAACACGCAAGTCCTCACTTGATCAAAGGAACCACTGGAGAGAGATCTCACCCTGTGGTTCTGTCCTGCCTCACTCCCCACTTGGAATTTGCAGATGCTATCAGAAACTGCAGGATCTGAAAAGGAAACCAAAGGGAGCCCTGRTGTCTCCTCTGCTATCACCAGCGCAGCCAGCCCCACTGCTAGGATGATGCTGGGGACACCTGCTCACAGTGGGCACTGAAGGACCAGGATCCCATGTGCCATTATCAGCACAGCTCAGCTGTGTGAGAGATCAGCTCCTTGGCTCTTTCCTCAGCTCCCAGCAGGCTGCATGGTGTACAGAGTCATCCAAAGGATGCAGGATGACAGAGCTGCTGGGTGTTCYGGATGAAACCCCCACACAAAGGGGGTCCTGCAGCATCGCCTTGGCTCCCCACTGCTTGCACTACATCTCTTTCCATGGTCACAGACTTTCATGGAAGCTTTTAAACMTGTAGTAATGTGAGCAGCAGAGCAATATCTCTCCTGTCTAAATTCTGTGCAAGAGATGCAGCACAGAGCAAGGTAGGAAGCTCCAGCACAGCTCTCCCTGCATGATGAGGAGAGGTTCCAGAAAAAGGGCAAAAAAACAAGAAAGGCACAAACTGAAAAGAGCCAACATTGCTGCTTGTTGCTGTCCTGCATATTCCTCATCTTGTTTGAGGTCACTTTGGATTCAGTGATGACCTGACTGCACCTCTACTAGGGATTGTTTTTCCAAACTCTGTATAACCCTGAGCTGCTGCAGTCCCTCTTCAGGGACTTCTCTCAGGCTAACAATGGAAATTAGTACAGAAAAGTTGTTACTTAAACTCTGTTTTGGAGAGGAAATTTCTCACAGCCTGATGGCAAAACTGGAAAACATATTTGGTGGCTGAGGAAGCCACTGACTTTGTTCTCACATAGGGTTGCATTAGGAAKAACTGCAATGTCCCCCACTCCATGCAGATAATCCTAGTTGCACAAGCACATTCCTCACCATGCCCCTCAGCTTCTCCAAAGCCTTGGGGACACAAAGAGGAAATCAGAGGCGACATGCTGAAAATGGAAAATTGCAACCTCCTAAGAATTATTAATCACTTGAAATGCTAAAACAATACCCTTTGTCTAAGTGTGGGTGGAGAAGCTGGCACAGCTCCTTCCGAAGAGGAACTTGATCTTCACTGGTACAAAAGCATGAAGCAGCATCCTGTGCTGATGAGACACTCAACCTGATTTTCTTTCAAGGAGCTTTTGCCATCTCTTTTAGCTTCAGTTTTTGGAAAACAGGAATAGAGAAGCAGCCTGGGACACCAGTGGCCTGAAGCAGAGGCATGACAGGGATGCAGCAGGATGAAAGCTGCTTATTGACAGAAACTGAAGGCTGTTTGTATTCAGTGGTAGGGAAAACATCCTATAGAACACTGTGCATCACTCTAGGAAGCTGTAAGAGGAAATTAGAATCATGAAATGGCTTGGGTTGGAAGAGACCCTAAAACTCATCTCATTCCACCCTCTGCCATGGGCAGRGACACCCTCCACTATCCCAGGTTGCTCCAAGCCCTGTCCAACCTGGCCTTGAACACTTCCAGAGATGGGGAGTCCACAACCTCTCTGGGCAACAAGTAGGCACCAGCCTGGGGTTCCACAAACCTCCATGAGATTTGCAAGCAGCAGGGGTCAGCTGTAAAGTCCCTGCGCAGCTCCCCTGGGCCACATGGCATTCAGGCCCACACGGAGGGGTAAAGAATGAGCAGAAAGAGGCCCCAGAARCAGGGTCTGTGTCCTGATAACATCTTTGCAGCTCCAGGCTGCAGCTATGTTTGTATGTTTTAATTAACCTAGGGAAAGGCTTATTTGACACAGATTATTGTATTGAGAGTTGGGACACACTTGCAGCCCTCTCAAGACAGGAGCACTAAGAACACTGAGAGAACAAATCCCAGTCTCTGAGAAGGAGGAATTCTGACCTCAGCTTCCATCAGCTCCATCACTGYTGCTGTGATGCTGAGGGCATTGTTGTCCCCTGCCTGGAGCAGGAAGGACGCTGACACATGGCACAGCCTCCCCACTCTGTCCCACTCAGCACACAAAGAGGAAGCTTGCGAYGGCCGGATCAATAACTGGAAGCCACAATGACAGTTTGTCCCCAACGCTGGGCAGTTATTCCTGATGCACAACCCTCCTACAGTCCCTCTCTGGCTGTGGTTAAACAGCTGATGACAAACACTCTGATAGAGCAGGAGCATTTCTGCTGGGGCCACAGAACACTACCAAGTGTGAAAAGTGTCCAAGAAAAAAAAACAAAAAAACAACAGGAGGCTTAAACCTTAAAACRTAATACAGACACTAAGGGGCTTCTAGTGTTGGTTTAAAAGCAAGAAGCAAGATACAGCAACAAAATATTTTAGATAGATTCCCTTAAAAATGCATTTTCTACATTATTTCATATTACCCAGAATGTGTTGTGTATAATTATTTGCCACTATAAGGGTATAAAGGTAGTTGCCAATTTAAACCCAAGCAAACCATTGCAAGCTCAGCAGGATGTTAAACATAAATATTTCATGGCTGAGCTGGAACATTTTCTGAAGTACTGAATATTGATTTAAATTCTATATACTCCTTGCCTTTGAGACGTTACACAGACTAGAATCAATGCTAACAACAACACTGTGATGTACTACTTAAATCCACCCTCTACTCATTATTTGTGTATTTCAAATTGGATTTTATGGTCAAATTCAGAAGCAAGATGAAGCCAGCGCAACACTGTACTTAAAGGCACTGCAACACACACTTGGAATTCCACTGCTTCACACCCACTTGCCTATGCTTAATTAATTACCTCTTTACACAGATTCTCATTCTGGTTCAGTTCAGAGTCTCTGCAATTTAACCTGGCAACGCTTGTCACAGATTAAAAAYTAAGAAGAAAGGAGCAAGGGAAAAGCTGTAACAGATAAGAGGACTAGTAATACCAGAATACACACATGAAATATATGTGCTTCCAAGTATAACTCATATTGCCTCACTCTTTCTGAATGCTCAGAACTAGTTCACAGGCAGCTAAATTATAATTCTGCCCCTCACATAACATAAACTCAATTTAATATGCTCAAAGTAACCAGCTCTGAGACTTGGAACAGAGCTCTGGAGACCTCTGGCGCTCCTCAGGAGAAAGGAAAAGCCCAGGGCTCACAGGGAGGACGTGCCTGCTGTACTAAAAGGCAGATGCCTTCAGAGCACTGTATGCTCAGTCATCTCTTTATCAAACCCTTAACTAATTAAACAATCCTCTTGTCAAAGAGGACACTCATTGTTTGTGTGACCGATGCCCTGTAAACATAATGGGATAATCTGCCATTCTCCTTTTTTTCTCCCTCAATTCTTCCAAACAGCTGGGGGATGCGCTGCCCGCTCGCTGGGAAGCCTCGGCTCATCTGTCATTCCCTCTGCTCGCAGCCGCACGCAGCATCAGAAGCCAAGCTTAGGACAATAACGCCTCAGACACTCCAACAATCCATCTGATCCTGTGCCATCGGAGAGTCCCCGTGCCTCAGTGGGGCTGGGCAACAATTGGAGGGGAAAAAGGAGTGATTCCTGGATAGAATTGACAGTTAAAACTATATTGATCTACAACAGTAAAAGATGCTGAACCGAAAGCATTTCCAGTGCCCTCCTTTGACTTTGTCCCAGAGAAGAAAGAGGCTGCAAACACCAAAGCTTTGGTCAGATGGCACCAGGCTTGCTCTCACATCTGCACAGCTACAGCAGCAAAAGCTGTTCTTCAAATGTTGGAAGCTCAGCAAGTCACACGTTCAGAGATGGTTCCAGCCCCAGCTGCCCGAGGCAACAGCTCACAGTAAACCCATCTGTGATGGGTCATGACTAACAGCAATTACAGAGGGCAGCTATTTTCTCGTGTGAAACGAGGACAGCATTTCAGTAGCCTGCAAAATCCAAAGGTTTGCCCCTCTCTGTATTCCTGATGTAARGATGGCTTCCCCACAGCCCATGCCACTTGTCCCTGTCAGCAGAGCTGCACAGCTCTGTCACCCCAGGGAMAACCAGGACAAAAATCATTAYTTGTCYCAGSTCTCCTACACTAAACTGTCTCTTTRTCTACTTACACCACCAGCAGCAGTCTCTACTGATTTACTCTAAGAAATTCAGAMTACACAGCACTTGAAAATTTGAATTAAAATGCAGTACTTTAAACCAAAATTAATCACTATTACAATGTGCAGTTTTCATGGGGCTGTCATTCCCAGGAGAGAAGCAGAAGAAGGTGGCTAGGCAGCCCTCCCCTCCCAGGTGAGGGTCCCCAGGCCCTGGGGACACAGGCTTGGACAGTCTGTCACTCCCCTCCAGAGTGCTCTGGTAGCAAAGACCACATATGGCTCCACCAACCACAACTGGTGACCACAGTGGCATTGATCTCAGGCCATTCACTCGTCTGGGCTGGTTTGACTAAGGAGGAGATGTGCTTTTTCGCTGAGGGGTAAGGAGGAGGAGGAAGAGGAGGAGGACRAAGGGACAGTGGGAAGGGAAGGCTGAATAATATCCCAATGTGAAAACTCTTCAGCACCCATCAAATGTGTGAAGTAGTCCTTGCCCTAAGACTGCCTGAGGTGCAGGAATGTTTGGACAATGCTCTCAGGGATGCACAGGGTGGAATTGTTGGGGGGCRCTGTACTGGGCCAGGAGATGGACTCTACGATCCCAGTGGGTCCTTTCCAGCTCAGGGGTTTTGGTGATTCTAACAGAAAGCTCAAGGTCCTTCACAGTCAAATCCATCCTGGGTTGTATTGTCCAAATTCCCAGATCACCCAAACCTCCACTGCCCCCCTAGGCAGTGCCTGAAAGCACCATTTCAGCAGAGAAGGAGAAGACAAAGGGCTTGGCACTTGGACACCTCTGATCTCCTCCTGAGCAACATTCCCCATCATGGCCCAGCTTTGGGGAGAAATCCCCTCCCCTGCTTCCCCACAGAACACTCAACAGCCACTTCAGTCGGTGGTGCAATGGCAACCTAGAGCCCCAGTCCTGGCTAAAGGGAGAGTGAAACAMCCCCACTCCATCACAGATCCACAGAGACAGAACAGAGTGGCAAACTTCATTCGTGTGCACACCCTTCCGAGGAACTCAGGGACGTGTCCAGGTATCCCATCTTCCCTCAGCCCTGCCTTGAACAGGCTGCCAGCTGGCTCAAAGCTCCTCCAGAGGAGACACAACAGTGATGTGCCCTGTGCTCAGGATAGAACAAAACCCAGGAGACAGCACATACAGTTCAAAGTCTTTTTTTCTGCACCTCATCTAGGCCCAAGCGGGGAAAAAAATAATGCAAAACTGCTCTATTTTTAACTTACCACCAAGAGAGACTTCACAGAGCCGTGCTCAAATCTGAACAAGTYCCTCATCTCAATCCAAGCTAAATGCAGCAAGTGTAAAGCAARCATCCCAAATGGAATATATCAAAGCCAAAATGATGTTATCCTAGCAAAATTGCAACATTTTCCATATCATCTGTAACCAAAAAAATGGCAGTATCAGCCTTAAGGCTGTTTTTCATGMTCTCTCCCTTGTTTGTTTTCTCCCTCCCCTCCTCATCACTGCAGCCAAGTTTTAAACAATATCCATGAAAATAGCAGCTTTCAGTCTGTTCCTGCAGCATCCCAGGGCACTCCAGAGGGAAGGGCTCACAGTGCTTGTTACTGCAGCCTGTGCTGCTCTCAAAAATGTAAAACATTTCAAACTAGTGAGTGCTTCCCTCTCCTTCTCCCCTGGCCTCCAAGGAAGAGAGAGTTCAGACTTCCAAACATATATTGTGGAAAGAATGAAGCACTTCTGGAAAAAATGAAAGACCAGTTTGCCTTTCTAAATTTAAAGGTTTATAAATCAATGCAATTCTTTTTCAAAAAAGAAAAAAGCCAGCAGAACACTCCTGCGAGTTCTACCACAGCCATCAGACAGTTGTAGAAACAAGTACCTGTTTTTCCTGACCTACATTTGCAGGCTGGCAGGAAATCAAAGTTCGTGTCAAATTACAGCAGATTTTGAACAGACTTGCATGTGCCCTGCAATCTCAGCTATTAAATCTGTTTGGGCCCAGGGAGTGCATGTTTGGTATGAAAGGTGCCACTTTCAACAATGACACATGCTGGGTATTATGTGAATGCAGGCAGCTTGTCTTYTGGTTGTAACACTAAAAATGGGAATGGATTTTCATAGGAGTTGGGTCAACTAGAGACRTTTTCCTTTCCTTGAACTGCTCTACACATTCTCTCCTATATTTATCATAAAAATCATGTGGTTAAGCAGATACAACCATAAAAAGCAAACGTGGAGCTTTGTTCCAAAGGCCTGGCTATGGAACGGCTCCGCAGGCAAGAGCTGCCTGTGTGGGCCAGTGTTGGGGTAAACAACAGCATCCAGCAAACAACATTTGGGGCTGAGGATGAGACAAGGACCTACAGCCATGACAGACAGGCTGCCAGTGACACAGCAGCCAAAG
Organism: Malurus melanocephalus; assembly: GCF_030028575.1. NCBI lineage: Eukaryota > Metazoa > Chordata > Aves > Passeriformes > Maluridae > Malurus > Malurus melanocephalus. The sequence continues at coordinate 596,252 of NW_026623656.1, read as the reverse complement.
GAGAGGCTCTCACCTGCACCACTCCTCACGCCAGCACAGGCAGCAGTTCCTCCTTGGATTGTTGTTCCCTGTATGAGGTTGGGTTTTACCTGCTTGAGACTGTAGCCCATTCCTGGATTTGTAATTTCAGAAGGGGTCTTGCCCATGCCAGGCAATAGAAAAGGCTGAAGAAGTGGGAAGGTGAGTTTGCAGAACTTACCCACCCATGAGGGCTTCCAAGGGGACTCAGGCTGGTCTGGGGGCTGCCAAACCCAGAGCTGAGAGGAGCAGAGCAGGGACAGTGGTCTGACAGGGGACACCTCACATGTGGCAACAGCCAGCCCAGACTCCTCTCAGGCTCCTGAGTCAYTTTCCCCACTCCTGAGAGCACTGGGACTCACACTTGGAGGAGCAGGAGGCCAAACAGGGTTTTGGCCTTGACCCCCCGTGCTGTGACAGCAGCTGTGGTGTCCCAGCCCTCAGCTGGCCCAGCTGAACGGGGCCATCAGTGCAAGGCTCCCTCTGAACCTGCAGGAGGAGCAACTGTGGTTTGACGGTGTCACCTAAATTTCTTCCCTAACATTTAGGGCCACAAAGCTGCTCCCAGGGCTGAAGCCCCTCTGCTCTGGAGCCAGGCTGGGAGAGCTGGGGGTGCTCATCTGGAGAAGGGAAGGCTCCAGGGAGAGCTCAGAGCCCCTTTTGGGGCCTAAAGGGGCTCCAGGAGAGCTGGAGAGGGACTGGGGACAAGGGATGGAGGGACAGGACACAGGGAATGGCTTCCCACTGCCAGAGGGCAGGGATGGATGGGATATTGGGAAGGAATTGTTCCCTGGGAGGGTGGGSAGGCCCTGGCACAGGGTGCCCAGAGAAGCTGTGGCTGCCCCTGGATCCCTGGCAGTGCCCAAGGCCAGGCTGGACATTGGGGCTGGGAGCAGCCTGGGACAGTGGGAGGTGTCCCTGCCCTGCCAGGGGCTAGGTTGGATGAGCTTTCAAGTTCCTCCAGTCCAAACCAGTTTGGCGTTCTATGATTTGCTCCCCATGCTGCTTGATTCTTATTATTGCACTCAGAGTAAATGGGATTGTGCTGAGGGACCCCACGTCACACCCTGTTCCTCTCCTTTGGGATTTGCACCTTGGAAGCAGAAAATCAGTTGATCAAGAAAAAATGGATGCTGACAGCTGCAATGTTGGGACAGGCCAAAGAAAAGTTCAYGTGCATGAGGACTCAAACAGGTACAGAACGCCACTCAGCCTTGGAAAGAAACCCAATGTTTCTCTTACAGCAGGTGACTTTTTTCCACTCAAGACCACTGAAGCTACTACAGGGAACTGGGAAATGAGGCTGTTACAATCTACTTCATGTTTGATATTATTGCCAGGCCCTTCTTCTTACAGATACACCTTGGCCTCAGTAATCCAGTGACTCATCACCTGTCCCATAAATCAAGGTCTGTAGTGAAGATGGTGAGTTCTTCCTGCTTCCAAATGGCTTTAAAAATAYAGCAAGAAAAGAAGGTCTAATAACTCAGATTTTCCAAATATACRGTGAAGACTGAACCCTGTGGAATGAAAAGGAATGGACACCTCAGACAGTTACATGAACCCTCACACTCGGCATTTGCAATGATCTGGTTTAACATAAACTTGCAAAAACTTGTGTGTGRTGGAAACCCATTGTAAGTTTCCTTTATTTTGATGTCCATTTTCATATCTCTGTCATTTCACAATGTCCATATTTCACTACAATTAAAATTGCTGTGTTGCAAAACAYATTCAAGACAAAGTTTCCATTAAGCCTTTTAAAAGATGTTTTTCACAATCATGRCAGAAATTCTTTAAAACTGTATCTTCCCCAGGCCAAGTCAAACATGCTGAAAGAGGCTGCAGATGCAAACCCTCAGTAATACACTGGGAGTAGAATTCCCACCTCTTCACAATCCTGTGAACAAGGAATTACCTATACTAACCAGCCCAAGCYTAAAAACCTCACGGTACCCTGCTGAATTCCAATCATAGGCTGACAGAAAGGAGCCAGACATCCATTAGCAGCAATCTGAACAGCCCTGTGTTTTGGGAACTGCTGCTTTCGCTTATGTTTTTTGATTTATACCTCATAACYGCAAAACTAATGAGATTCTAATGAAAAGTGGGACATTATTCATTTGGGTTCCCCCCAGGAGGTTCRGGTTATTTCCAGCGAGCATGCTACTCATTAAAACAGGAGGTGATGGTTTTCTGAAGCTGAAACATTAACCTGTTCCCAAATGTGCATGGTCTGAAATGACATACTGGTTTCTGTRGTTTGCAGAAAGTAAACTGTATCTGCCCTTACCTACATTATTTTGTTCAGATGGATTTTTTTAAGTGTTGTCTTCTAAATAAATAATAAATATTTAATCTGCATATCAAGTAATATAATTAATTTTAACGATTTTTTTAAAAGTCAAGTCTATGCATATTTTGTTTCTTCCCTGGCTCAAACAAAAGATAAATAATGACTAAAATATAAAACTGTTTGCAACACTTTTAAATAGAAACTAAGTAGATGCATAGATCATTAAAAATATGTATCTATATAGTTCTCCTTACTGAAAAAGCTGGAAGCACAGCTCAGTTATCAGACACTTTTCAAAGCATACCCATGAAATATCAGCATTAGACGAAGCGACCCCTTTGAAAATCCTTTCATTACCACGCAGGCCTGCAGCACAGAGGTTAAGCTTCACACCTCTACAGCTCTCCAGAGAGAGAGCCAGACACCTCACATCTCTAATCTCCAGTGGACCTCACGGAATCCATATGGAACCAAAWGTGCTTTCCATCGCTGTCTTCCACGTCTTATGCAGCTCAGACAGTGCAGAGCTCCCATCCCTCCATACAACGGGCCATGAGAAATGGAACACTGAACCAGAGCTTTTAAAAACGCATTTAAATTAGGAAATTAGTTCTATAAACATGGAGCATTTGAACCGCTCATTTGTCATGGATAAGGCAGAGGCCCAGCAGTTCCTGAAGGAGGGGACTCCAAATTTGCAATGTTGGCTTTCCAKCATCCCATCAACCCCCGACTCCTCCAGATCCAAATCAGAAATGCACCAGCTTCAAATTAGGGAGGGACAATTTTAATGCTTCATTCATGAAAGCATATTCAGTTCCTGCCTCTTGGCTATATTGCACAACCCCAAATGTAAAGGATTTTGACTGCAGAGGGAAGCTTCTCTGGCATTTATATTTGCCCTGTCCCTCCCCTCCAGTTTCTTCTTGTCTCTCCTAAGAAAAGAGACTCCAGCTGTCCTAAGGAGCCAGGCTGGGGGAGCTGGAGGTGTTTAGCTGAGAAGGTTCCAGGGACACCTTAGAGCCCCTTCCAGGGCCTAAAGGGGCTCCAGAAGGGCTGGAGAGGGACTGGGGACAAGGGATGGAGGGACAGGACACAGG
>NW_026623656.1:539564-590945 GCF_030028575.1 Malurus melanocephalus | reverse complement strand
CCCACCCTCCCAGGGAACAATTCCTTCCCAATATCCCATCCATCCCTGCCCTCTGGCACTGGGAAGCCTCTTGTCTTGTCACAAGATCCTTATCCAAAGTCACGTTCCAGGTCTCCTGGAGCTGCTTTAGTTACTGGAAGGCACTCTAAGGTCTCCACGGAGCCATTTCCTCTCCAGACTGTGCACCCCAAACCCTCTTAGCTTTGACTTCAGACACAGAGAGCTKCTCCAGATCTGACTTCCAACCTGACCCAGAGAAGGAACCTGCAGGCTGAACACATCCATAGCTCTGAGCCTCATCCTGCTGGCAGTGCCCACCTGTACTGCCCTGCTCTACTCTCAGTGCTCCTACCATGCACACACAAGAATGGGAGTGATGTTGGAAATACCATTAGGATTTAAAAAAAAAAGGGAAATAAGGCAGGATAATTTTTCTTGAAAATAGAACCAGTATGTTCATTTGGAGTTTTCTGTGAGAAATGAAATCAGATGAAGAACAACTACAATTCTGCAGAATTATACCTGAATTGTCAGATTGAAACCTTCTTCACAAGTGCTGCCACCTTCAAAATAGAGGGAGATGCACCACAGTACACCACACTGAAAATGGAAGCCATGGAATGGGAGCGTACCAGGCAGTGTTAGCTCCAGTTTTACACGGCAAACTGAAACATAGAGGGAGACAAGGCATTTCCACTACCAAGAGGCACATGCACACCTTCAGGTCTCAGGATCAGGGAGTTATTTCCTATGTTTTTACAGCATTTAGCTTAATATATACCCAAGGGATACTGATACAGCTGTGTTGCTCTATGTTTGTCATTGACTAGCTCTTACTAAGCTACCCCAACCAGGCTGGGGGGAAAAATTATGGAAGATTCTTGGCAGAGAAGCATTTCAGGTAATGGAGCTGACAGAAGGATTTTGTGTCATTTAAACCTCCCCTTCTATTCACTGACATTGTTCTACAGATTGTAAACTACTTATCTGGCTCCTTCCTCCCAAAAGAGGATCCCCTCATCACAGCTCTCCTTCAGCAATCCTTGACACTACCCTTACTCTTCTCTCTTCCACAGGTCCCTTTGCTTTTTACTTTCAGGGACAATTTAATTGAAATGCTGAAAATTGCTGAAAATTAGCTTTCGGACAGCTGCCCTGTCTGAGACCTCTATGGAGGAAATCGGAATAGCAGTCAAGTTTTTGTAGGAATGCAGAATTCTCTTTTCTCCTGGAATAAACTGSTCCATGCCCTCTGCACCCCCTGGCTGGGGTGACAAGTGAAGCACAGCTGTGACAGACAAGAGCTTTCTTAACTACCCACTCCAGAGCACATCCTTCTTCAACATCGGGAAAAGCAACAGTTCCTGGGGAAAAAAGGTTGGATGTGGTCATGTAATGAAAGCCTGTCATAACTCACACCCACATTGTGGTAGGTTGGTGGTATGCAGACATCCTTAGCTCTGGCATTTCCTCCGTTTAGGCTCCTTGCATTAGAAATCTAAATACTGTTTTTATCATACCACACCATAAATTATTGTGCAGAAAAAGTCGTATCCCTAAAAAACAGTTCTTCAGCATGAAAGCCCACCTCAATCCTGTCGCTGCAATTAAGCCACAATCATTGGCTCCTCATTCACAGCCCAGCCCAGGGACAGCAGTACATCTGCAAACAAGCCCGAGCACATGAGCACTCTCACTGTGCCTGAAATGCAGYACATGATGGAGCACTATAGCTTCCACAAACCACAGCTCCGGAGAGAACCACGGACTGAGATCAAAGAGAGAAACTGGAAAGTAACTGGATTCCTAAAGGACTTGGGCTGACAAGGCCGTCATTCACGGCAGTACAGATCCCAAAAGCCTTTTCTTTCTCATTCTTCGAGCAGACAAATGAAGAATAATATTGATGCCATCAGCAGCGAGTAGGAGATAATGGCATTGTTCCCCGGGGATGCTTCGTGCCCGGACGTGGGGGGAGGATGGGGCAGTAACTACRGAGCTGGATCAAAAGTGGTTGTTAAGGGAACAAGCAGGAAAGGTGAAACAATGGCTGAGATAAGAAGCATCTCAACAAAAACGCTCCAGACTTTAGGTTTACGCTACGAGAAGCAGGAGTTTGGCCTCCGCCCCGGCGAGACGTCAGTGCCAAGGCCGAGGCGGCGGGGGATCAAAGGAAGCGCTGCATTCCCGGCGGACCCCGGAGCGCAGGAGGGGAGAGGGCGGCGGCGGCCGGAGCCCCCGGGCAGGGCCGGACGAGGCTGCGCTCCCGGGGCTCTGCAGCAGCACCTGCAGGAGCGGGACCCAGCAGCCTCCCAAACCAGAGAGAGGAGAGGAACGTGGAAATCACACAATCCCAGACTGCTTTGGGTTGGAAGGGACTTTTAAAACCATTTCGTTCCTCCCCTGCCATGGGCAGGGACACCTCCCACTGTCCCAGGCTGCTCCAAGCTCCAATGTCCAGCCTGGCCTTGGACACTGCCACAGCTTCTCTGGGCACCCTGTGCCAGGGCCTGCCCACCCTCCCAGGGAACAATTTCTTCCCAATATCCCATCTAACGCTGCTCCCTCATAGTAGGAAAACATTCCCTGTGTCCTGTCCCYCCATCCCTTGTCCCCAGTCCCTCTCCAGCTCTCCTGGAGCTGCTTTAGGCACTGGAAGGGGCTCTGAGCTCTCCCTGGAGCCTGCACTTCTCCAGACTTARTCCCAATTCTGTCAGCCTTTCCTCCTAGGACAGGTGYTYCAGCCCTCTCTGTCAAACTCCCCCTAAYTGAGAGGTCCATGTACAGGCCTTTCCCAGCCTCTGCTCCATGTGGGTTGTTGCAAACAGCTCCATTAAAGGTAAAACTTTAAGATCTCTTACAAAGCAAGATTTCTTGGAAGCAGCCAACTCCCCTGTCACAAGATTCTGTCTTGTGACCTTCACCCCAAATCTCCCTCTTTCTAGGAATTAATGACAAATGCTCTGCCTGCCCTTGTTCTCACGGCTCTGTACACAGGGCACACTTGGCAGTGGATCATCTGCTCCTGCTAGTCATAAGCTACAAATTGCAGAAACACACCAGGAGCTAAAMTCAGTTTCCGAGAACAAAAACAGCTGGTATAGAAACAAAAGCCAAATATTCTCCTGGCTGCTGGCTACATTTTTTTTTTATTTAGCTTAAAACAAAATTTAAAAAATCTGCTTGGAACCCAAACAGTCTCTAGCTGAAAATGTGGTGTCTAGCCTGCAAAACAGAGGCTTGTGGGCACCATGCCAACAGCACAGGATTCCCATGGACCTGGTGTTTCTCAAGCCCTTAATGTGGTTCAGCTTAGGCAAGTAGTTTCAGGATTCCCAGTTTAAAATCTACAACACACATCTGCAATCCATTTTAGATTTTTATTTTATTTCTTACTTCTCCAACCAACTCCAAATGATTTTACGAGTTCTTGCAATCTGGTACTAATTAGTTTCTCATGGTGAGGAGTCCCCACTTCCTTGGAAGGGCTCCCTTTGCACGGGGAGCCAAGCTGTGCAWTTCATCAGCTGCATTTTGCCAGAACCAACAGCAACTACCTGATAAAACAAGACTGTTCAGAGTGTTTAATGCCTGATTACAGGACACAGAAGACTTCTAACAGAGAACTGGTCATTTTCTACCCCTCTCCCATCAGCTCACACATTAAATTGAARTGACTCCTCTACTAACAGAACTAATTCCCCACTTTGGAGAAAAACTTCAAGTAGCTTCAGGGAAAACTTTGAGAAATTTTTATCTAGCTGCATAAAAAGAATTTCCATGTAAGAAACACCACTGACTTAAAACCTTTAATGGAAGAGTCCCAAAAATTATTTGTATTTGCCTCCTGCATATCAGGTATGTGAGATAAAATGCTGGAGATGTGGCAGGTGAGGGCTGTTAATCTCAGAAGAGATTTTGAAATACAAATGCAATCATCTCTGCTTCTCTGCTTTTCTTGTTTCAAATACAGATCCCCTGAACTGAGCCCCTTCAGCAGCACTAACCCCAAACTGCTCTGTCGGGAGCAGCACAAGCACGGACACTGTCTCACACTGGGGGACACCCTGCTGTGGAGACAGCAYAAGTGGAGGCTGAAGCAGACACATCCTCTTCCTCACTCTAGAGCAGATCAAACCCACAGGTGTAGRGAAATTCCTGCTCTTGGCTTTCAGGACAAGGTTTGCTGATGTAACACAGAAATTTAGTTACACAAACACAATGAAGTTCCCAGGGCTGCAGTTACCCTGTCATCACCCATCCTGGAATTGGCCTCCAGTYCCCATTTCCTTCCATGTTGTTGGTGACCTGCAGACCCGAAGAAAAGGTAATTAGAAAGGTTTTGCTCAAAAATCTCCTGCTGCTGGTGGATGCAAACAAAACTTTGCTGGCATCACTGCACACCCTGGCACCATCAGGCAGGAGGATCCAAGGCTGAATAGAGGAGGGTCAGGGCTGCTTTCTCCAGTTTTTAATATTTTGGTTTGAAAATCTCAACTGCTTCTCTTCTTACAGTGCACTCAGGGTGAAGCTTGTGCAAAGATGAAAAGCAACAGACCAAAGTTTCAAATAGGGAAATTCTGCTTGTTAGTGTTGTGGGTTAAGGGTTCTCCTTTTGTTTCCTTTCTTGGGGAATTTTTCTTTCCCATTTTGTTGGTGGGATACACTGATTGCCAGGTCATCCTTTTGATGGCTTGGCAATTAGTAAAGACCATAGGACCTACACCTCACCCAAACGATCTTGCTAAGTACTGGGAGGATGTGTGTGGGTATGGCAGGGTAACTATATATCCTGCCCTGCTTGGCTCAGAGAGGGAGGTTGGCTTGCTACCTGTGGAGGAGAGCTCGATTGCTCTTTTCTGCAGAGCCCAGCATCTCMGCTYGTTGGTTCCTGTTTGCTGCACTGTGATCTTCTGCCCTGTGCCTTGCCTGGGACCCCTGAGATTTGTGCTGCGGTGGTTAAAGGAGCACCGAGATCGGCGTTTCCGCTGTGAGTTTGCAGAGGAACTTTTTTTCCATCCATCTCTGATGGTTTGTGCCCATCCTTGGCCACGTGGGCGATCTGGGTGTATCTCTGTGTGAGGCTGTCACTGGGTTTGGGATTGGGCTGGTTGTTGCTATTGTTGTTATTACTTATTTCACTTTGTTATACATATTASTAAAAACTGTTATTCCCTTTTTCCCATATTCTTGCCTGGAAGCCWGTGATTTTTCAAAGCTATAATAATTTGGAGGGAAGGGGGCTCATTTCCACCACTCCAAGGGGGGTCCCTGCCTTTATTGGCAAAACACCTGTCTTTCAAACCAAGACAGTTAGGGAAAATAAAATTCCCAGGAACAGTCAAACACTGAAATGGGTTCCTGGAGAAACTGTGTCATCTCCATCCTTACAGATCCAAGGAGGAACAAGGCCCCGAGGAACCTGGTGCCACTGAAGTTGGTCCAGCTTTGAGAAGACAAGGCAAAGGTGATCTGCAGAAGGCTCTTTCTGCCTAAATCATGTCATTATTTTATGATCTTTGTGTCTGATTCTCCGTATTTCCCATGTGGGGTCACTGGATGGGCAGGATGTGGTATTAGCAACTCACTGATTATTAACACCCAGCAGCTCACCTCCAGTTTGAGCTGAGCTCCAGGTAATGGAAGATGCTCAAACTCAATCCAGACAAGACAAAGAGGAAAATTGCAGGTTTAAAGACAGAGAGGAAATGCTGTGAAGGTCATCCCTCATAGTGTACTAAAACTTCACTGGTCAACTGCAAAGCTGGTAAGATTTTTATATATATTTATGTGTATATATATATAAATGTTATTTCCATAGTATTAGGGAGGAGTTAGCAGTCCACAATTCCTTTTTGTGTGGCCTATTCTCAGCTGTGACTGTTCAGTTTRGTGTTAAAGCCATTTTGGGCACACTGGCTACTTAAAGTGCAACTCAACTCTTTTCCTGAGTGACAGAAAATAAACACTTGCACATCACAAAAATACTCTCTCAGTGTGACCCCAGCTCACAGCTATCTGTACCTGGCTTCAAAGGATGAGTTTCTTCTTTCACAGAACTCCGTGCTTCTTATAAAATACATATTATTGATACAGGCTGGCCAAAGCAACTCAGACTGCACAGCCTCATGTAGCCTGACTGCTCTGTGCGCAACAGAGGCACAGTGTTGGAGAGTAGGAAAAGGGGTTAATTCTGGTAAGAGAGTGCTATAAAGATGACGTGTACCTTTGATTTATTTGTACCTTTTATTTGAAGCAGAATACAGTGTATTATTATGTAAGCATTATACATTTCTGATTTTATTTCCCCATGAGGCACTCCTGTAAGCCCTGTGGGTTTTAGGCTCACCCAGGTGGTTTTGGATATTCCTCAACAGTGAAGCAGCAGGAGCTGTATTCCTCACCAGGAAGCATCCTCCAAGGAGTCCTCTTTGAGAAATCATCTCTCTGGGTCTCCAGATGCTCATCCTTCATTTTYTCTGAAGTCTCTACTAAGGAGTTTTCTCCTCATTATACAAATGTAGGTCTCACTGAGACCTGAAGGCACTGAGGGTAATCTGTCATCATTCCRAAGGCTCACACAAAAGGATGAACAAAGCCATCACCAGCATGGTGTTAAAGGACTCCGGAAAAACCCCAGGGTATAACATCATGACAACAGCAATCATGGCAGCATTGGATTTAAGTACTTCAGCAATGGAATTTTTCCTCAGAAGGAGAAAGGAGAAATCACTTTTGAGGCAGGATGTATGTTAGCAAAACAAGTCAACAGGARGAAAGAATATTTTTCTTTTATGTTCATATCATCTTTAAAAGCAAAATGGGTTAGAACTCATTTCACCTTTTTGCAAATAGAYATTTTCCAGTGTCAAATTATAAACAAATGGACAGCAGCAGACAGTGTTTGCCATGTAATGCACTGGGGGTTTTATTGTGTCTTCAAGGTTATTGAAATCTGCTGTAACTGGGTTGGAACAAATTTTTCTGTCTCTTCTAAGCTGATTTTGATTTTTTTGTAGTTTTTATAATTACTTCTCTAATGGCTTTTCATACAAATACTCAAAAGACACCACCCTGAAGTGACATCTCTGTGTACAAGAACATCCCTGTTGTCAAAGGCATTAATAATGGTTCAGTGACCTACTGCCCATGAGAAAGTATGAGCAAGAAGTGGGGAGACCCACAGCTGAGTGGGCCTGCCCCATGAGTGGGAGTCTACTCATTACTCTGATAGGCAAGAAYGTTACAGCCCACTTGGAAGGGCCAGTGGGATTGTGCCCAAGATGATGAGAAAGATGCCACCACTGCTAGGAAGTCTCAGTCTTTACTGTCTTCAAAAGCAAACAGTTCTCTTCAAAGATTCAAAGAGAAATGGTTCACATTTTCAGGGCAGAAGCAGTTTTAAACAAAGTTAAATATTCACATTTTCCAACACACTTTCAGCACCACAGCAGAAGCTTTAGATCTTCAAATCAACCACAATTTTGCACATCTTTCAACAGAGCGAGCAAAAGAACCAGACAGGCTCCACTGTTGTGGGAGACAGCTGGAGCCCAGGTACAGAACACCCCTCACAGARGGAGGGGGAGCCCCCAGCCTCAAACCTGGGGAGGATCAGTATTCACAGCTGCAGTGGCTGGGTGAGGAGGTGTGCAAGTCCCTGAAGGACCCTGTTGATCCTTCACTAGTCCGGGAGGAGGAATCCAGACCCTSAGCTGCCTGCCAGGAACATGGTGGAACTAGTCCATAAAGGAACTAGTCCCTTTAAACACCCAATCCTGTTAGAATACCACAAAACMCTGCTGGGCAGGGCACTGAGGTTTAGATGATGAAAACCAGCATTGATCATAAACAATCACTCCACAGCRTATCTCACTAAGTAGGCAAAAGAGGTCTGTCTCTGGGGGCTCCATCCCAGAGCAGAGGGTACACTGCGGGTAGTGCTACAATCTCCCCACTCCTCCCTGTTCATCCTGCTCAGAACATCCTCACCTCAGAACATGCCCTCTTCCACCCATGGGCTCCAGCAAGGACCAGTGGGYATCAGATACCTCCTGCTCCCCAGCYCTAAGCCAACTCTGTCTGCATGAGGAAGCAAAGGGTATGCAGCCCTACTGCAACATACTGCAGATTTAAGGGGGTAGAAGGGGAGAGAGGCTCTCTGGGTAGGAGTAGGAACACAAGATTCCTGCTGAGCACACCACAACAGAGCCAACATGTACCAATGATGATACAACACACACACTGCACTGCTGAGCTGAGGGTGCATCCCTTATCAACACTGCATAGGAACCCCCAGAACTTGTGCACAGCAACAAGAACACTCTTCTTKATGAATGAAGATCGTTTGGGAGCAAAATAGACAAAGACAAAAAATTCTGCTTCTGCCCTTATGAGTCTCTATACAATTCTATCCAAGCTATTATAATTAAGAGACCTTTGAAAAAAAAAAATCAGTCAGAAGCTCCTGTTTCTCTGCATAGCACACATGCCAGGCACAACTTCATCATTTGGGCATCTATTATTGCTGTCTTTGTTGTCCTCCTCATGATACATCTAGCTCTGATCAGAACAAATGSTGGATAAAGATTTCCTTTAACTGGGGCTGAAGGACTGGTTGCTTCATTCAGGCTTCACCAGACCAAAACAGTGATTCAGATGTGGTCCTATGGGACCAGATAGAAGAGTTGAGTTTGTGGTTCTGACTGACTGTCCCAGGAATAACAACACTACAGCCATAGGACAAATGTCCCCTCATTAGCAGCCCAGCCTGACAAATAGCTGATAATGGAAAGATAGACAATGGAGAAACATCCCTCCAGTTTCCTGTTTGAGGAAACACAATCCTCACTGCCTGATCTCAGAACATTAAGACTGCACCCAGGCCAGCTTTAGTATTTCTTTCATGCTTTACTGTTTACATCTCGCCTTCATCCTCCACATGTTTCCTATCCCCAGCTCCTGAAGGTAAGTCATTTGGCTATTGCACAACACAGCCTCTCCAGGGACCTTTGATATTCTCCTCCAGATGGCTGGGTGGACAATAACCTTGTTTCCACATCCTTTACACTTTTGATTTCTGATGAATACAAGTTTGACCAAATGTATAATTTCTTGCTCTTCTTCTTTAGTTTTATTTTAATGCTGGGGAAAGTTGGAAAATTCTTGGCAATAAGCTTGTACTGAGTATACAATATGTCATTCATTTGCTTGGCAATGCTGCTATGGCAGCACATTCTCAGGCAGTTGCCCTTCTCATGACAATAATGAGTGCCAYGAAAACTTTATTAGAGAATCAGAGAAGAGCAGAGCTGGAAGGCTCTTACAAGCCCATCTAATCTTCCTCTCATGCATTAAGGCAGAATCAACTCAATTTTCAACCTAAATCTAATCTCAAAATCTTTACACTGCTGTTGACAGACAGCTCAAGAAAGAGTTTCACTGGTGAAGGTTTGGAGCACAAGTCTGATGGGGAGCGGTGGAGGGAGCTGTGGGGGATCAGCCTGGAGTAAAGGAGGCTCAGGGGGGACCTTGTGGCTGTGCACAACTCCCTGACAGAGGGGGCAGCCGGAAAGGGGGGTCAGGCTCTGCTCCACGGAACAAGCGATAGGGTGAGAGAAAATGGCCTCAAGTTGTCTCAGGGGAGAAACAGGTTGGATATTAGGGAAGATTCATGGAGAGGGTGGTCAGGCATTGGCAGAGGCTGCCCAGGGAGGTGGTGGAGTCACCGTCCCTGAAAGTGCTCAGAACACATGTGGGTGTGGTAGTTGGGGTCATGGGTTAGTGGTGTCCTGGGTAGTGCTAGGGGAATGGATGGACTCAATGATCTTGGAAGTCTTTTCCAACCTTAAGGATTCTATGAGAATCCTATGATGATAATGTTCTACAAAAAGAGACATAAACCTAGCAGTTTACATGACTTTTGATTTCCTGTGATGTCACTTTATTTTTTTACCACATGTGTATTTTTAGAGTACTAGAGAAGAAGGTACGAGGGCTACAACAGTTTTCAAAAGCAATTCAGAAGACTTAGTTGGCAGTCTGGAGTAATTTTATCACCCTGTATGCTTTACCAGCAATGGTGTTTTAAATTAATTTCTAGCGCACTTCAGAGCAAAGGTTAATGCAATGATCCTGCCGGCCAAAGGCTTCTCATGATTTGTGACAAATGTTACCATGGTGGTTTATCAGATGATAGTGCAAGCGGCCCTTGATTAGATTCAGTTATAGCAGTGAAAGTGCAAATCAGCTCCACAGAGCTGGGATCACAGAGGTATTGGGCCAAAATTCACCAAAGAAAAGTGAATATGCAAGATTTCTAAAGACCCAAAGAGCCATTCTGTCTAATTCTTATCTAATTTTTCCAACAAAATAGAGGCAGAATACTTCACTAAATGAAGCATGATTAAGAACCTACTCAAGGTCAAGTTATTAAATGGCTAGCATAAGAAAAAAAGTAATTAGAAATAAAATTAAAACAAAACCAAAACCAAACAAACAAAAAAAACCACACCTCAAACAAAACAAAATCAAACCAAAAAAAGAAAACCAGCATCTTCAAACCAGTAGAAAACATGCTTCCAAGAGAACATCCTAATTAATGAATCCTGTTTCATTAATTACTAGAATCATATATAGTCACAGAGTATCCTGAATTGGGAGGGATGCTTCATGGAAGGGAGGAGGAATAACTCCAAGGGAGCAGAATGCTGTCAGGAACAGCAGCTTTTGTGCCATGCATGGAAATGGGCAGAAGTTTATCCCCACCTTCTGCCAGAAACAGAYCTCAGTCCTGGCTAATTATCACCAGCGCTGCCTGTGCCAATGCCCATCCTCCATAATCCATATCCAGGGCAAGAGGAGGAGGAGTTTTTAGCCTAAACCCCCTTCTTCCAAAGAAAAGGAGGCTGCAGAAGCAAAGGTGTTCAGCTAGTCTGCAGATCCTGTGGGGTTTTTATGCTGCCTGTGTACACTGACCAGAMCTGCAAGACTGTCCAAACACTTATGTGAACAAGTTTAGACCACAGCTTTAATTAAGAAAAAAACCCAACCAAAACTGAGCAACACCCCCATCACATCTATTTGCAGCTGCACAGCATGCTCTGAGCTCTGCAGTGCTGGGGAGCAGCTGTGCTTTAAGYGCCCTTCTTCTAAAGAGAACATCATGTTCCCTTCTGCAGGAGCTCTGAWGAGCCAGGATTTTTGCCCCTGCTAAAACCACATTCCTGTAGCCCCCTCCCAGGCTACAATTTTTATGTATCCTGAAATGACTTCCCACAGCATTCTTTGAAAACCCTTCCGTTAATACGAATGTCTCAGCCAAAAATGGACTTTTCTGGATCTCACTCACAGACGGTTACTAAAAACTGCAGCAACACATTTTTCCAGCCTCTAGGAATACTGCATGTGACTGCSTTTTATTTCTGCAAGGACTCTGCCCCAGGATCATTCTTAAAAATGACTTCCAGACTTCAGAAACATCTCACATGCAGTATCTTTCCAAAATCCCAATATTAGATTATCATTGTGCACAGTGAGTAAAAACAGAGACCTCTAGAAAAATGCTTACAAACCTCTGCTTAGGAGGATTAGAGAAACTATAATGTGAATGAAAGCTGATCAAMTTCCCCAAAAGTTAACTCTAAATCATACCKAGYACAAARTGTCCCTGTCTATGGCAGGGGGTTGGAATAAGATGATCGTTAAGGTCCCTTCCAACCCAAACCAGCCTGYGGTTCTGTGATACCAYTTATTCTYAMYAACTCACAMAATTTTCATGTGACTCTTGGAATAGGTACCTAAGCTCCAGCTTAGAATGGTACTGCWGTACATRTCTCACTTCCACTTGTTTGACAGAACAAATAAGTAATAAATTAAAAGCATTCTCCATGGGTCGGACATGATTCTGGGTGAGCAGTAAACAGCATTACTTTGCAATCAAGTAAGGGGTTTTAAAAATGGATCAATGGTCTTTACCAAATTTCAAAACAACTTCTTCCTGTAGGAATTAACAGTACTTTGTATGAGTGTTTTAAGCAAGAAAGTACGTGAGAGGCAAAAAAACCCTTTCTGGTTTGGATATCAGCTGCAGTGGTGGTGACACAGCAACTCCTGGAGCCAAAGGGCAGCCAAAAAAGAACATTCATTTTCATGAGCACCTTGACTGGAGAACTTCCAACCTGTGCAGTCCCTCCCTGCACTTACAGCCAAGCAGAACAAAGTCAGGAACCCTGCTGACTGGCCCTTTACAATGTAATCCCTACTGCTTGTGGAGTAATGAAGTTCATGTGGCTTTGAATGACAGGACAGTTCCCTCTTCCTGAAAGCTGTCATCAGTACTGGAGATCCCATGGACAACACCAGTGCTTGTGAGCACGACAGGCAATGTCCTTCACAGCTCCACCTCCTGCAAACGAGGATCACTAAAGAAAAGCAGGAGCTTAGGTCACCTAAACCTGCTCCACTTCCAGCCTCAGCAGCACTCAGAGCCAATGGCAGCAGTGCAGCAGTGCAGTTAATCTGACTGTCCTCAGAATCCCAGCCATCACTGCACTGATGTATTACTGATTTTGTCATTGAAATCTGTGATTATTTCTGCACCTGGCTCAGTTCATTAACTTGGACAAAGAACTTCAAGTGTATTTCCCATCTGCAAAATGGGAAGGATGTTCTCCACTTCTTTCATGTAGCACATTGAGGGTGCAGGGTAGCGAGGACACGGCCASAGCCAGATTCCCTCAAAGCCCTCAATGCCAGCACTCCCGTGGGGAACAATGGCACTGCCTGGCTGCTGGGAGCTTTTGCAAGTCTGGCACAGACATCTTAAGGATTGTTGCATCACTCTTTTCAAAAGTGGGCACTTCAAAATCTCATGGCACAGGCTTTGTGTTCCTTTCCCAAAGCCTGTATTTCACTGGGCACACACATCAGCTCCCATCTGAGCACAAGCCTGGGAAGAACCAGCCAGAGGCATTTTTCCTCTCTACCATCGCAAGGGGATTCCCAGGAGAGAGAAGGGGCTTAACCTCACCCACTCCCCACCACATGTATTCCCTTGCAGATGAGCATCCTTCATCACACACTTTTCCAGTGAATACATGGACTGAAATATTTTACTTCCCTCTGATTCTTTCAAGACTTTTCRCAGAAGCAAAATTTTAGCTGTGTAGACAGAGTAACAAATTTAATTTCAGTTCCCACCTGCCAGAGCTTATGCTGATAACCTCAGCCAAACATTATCACTTCTGCAGAAATATTATCATATAAGGCAGAAATAAAATAGACCAGTAAAAATAAACTGAAGGGGGAAAATTATTTCACTATTTAACCTTGTCAGCAAAGTGGAAGAAATATTCTGGAGGCAGCTCAAGGCTCAGACACCACCAGTTCTCTTACTGAAAGCTGAATTACTTTAACATATATGCTAAAAACAAAGATAGGACATTTTGTACTAGCAAAYATTTGCTGGCTGCTTCTGTCCACACCTGTGGACTGAAACACTCTGAGGATGACATACAAAAAAAACAGAGTCACACATTAACCTCCTCCATCTCTCCCAGTACTCTGCTTTCAGATGTCAGTGCAACACAGGGGTCAGTGTCAAAGCTTTTTTAATCCTGAAGTCAAAGCTTTTTTAATCCTGAAATACTTTTCATACAGAGTTTGTGGCATGACACTTACTTCTATATTTTTCTCTTGGTATCAGCTACAGATTTGCATTAGAAATTGGATGCTGATGAAAACAGTATTGATGACTTAATTCTTTATGGTTGCAATTGGCTTCAATAAATGTAGGATTTTTCTTTTTTTAAAGTCATCAGTGAGCCACAGACATGTACCTGAAAAAAACCTTACCCAACTAACTGAAAGGACTCATTTTGTTGGTTTTTTTTTGAAAACCTGCAAAATTCAGGGAAAACACTATCATTCAAAATCTTGTAATATTTATTGAGTTAATATTTACTAAGATTCCTTTGGAAAGATGCTGTTGCTRGCTCCATCTTTCTTAGAAAACTCTAAAGAACTGAAAAATACATTAAAAAATTGAGCAGATGAGCCTTATTCAAATTATTTGGCAGAAGGCCACAGAAATATAACCCTGYATAACCTCAAGCTTACCAATGAAAAATAAAGGAAGTCTGAGGAAAAAAAGTAAACKAAAGGCACTGCAGAGAAATATTCTGAAATAACTGGATAACCAAGACCATGCCATGGTGATGGCTCCAGGGGGTTCACAGAACAGAGTGACACAGGCTCTGTGAAAACCTGTTCCACCTGTTCGCTGTGTGGATTTCACTGTCCTATATGATAATGCATCTCCTGAAACCTTGGCATCTCACCAGGAACAYACTGCTGCAGAGCATGCTTGAGCCAACACTATCACAGAATATGCTAGGAAAGGACGCACCAGGATCAGAGTCCAGCTCCTGGCCCTGCCCAGACACCCCAACAGCCCCACCCTGTCCATCCCTGGCAGCGCTGTCCAAACGCTCCTGGAGCTCTGGCAGCCTCGGGGCCGGGACCATTCTCTGGAGAGCCTGAGCATTTCCCAGCACTCTCTGGGGGAAGAGCTTTTTCCTAATATCCATTCTAACCCTGTCCTGGCACAGCTCCAGCCATTCCCTGAGTCCTGTCCCTGCTCACAGAGAGCAGGGAGCAGAGCTGCCCCTCAGGATGAAGCTCAGACTGTTACAGGATCAGCAGACAGGTGGAGGCAGAACCGGAGCACAATCACAACAGTGGGAGATCCCACCTGAAGGGTACAAAGCTGGACTTTACAGGCAATACCAAGACCACACACACCGGCAGGCAGACATGGCAGCAAGGAAGCAAAGCAAGAGCAAAAGGTAGGCTGAGAATCTGGGAAAAAAATCTGAAAGAGTGAGAACCAATATAAGGAACTAGTCCTCAGGGAAACAGTGGAAGTGCTTTTGCGTGGGTATTTTATGAGAGACTGGGCACACCACCAACAAATGTACTGCAGGAAAGAATCAGACAATGGCAAGGAAATGGATTAAATGTGTTAGCAAGACAGTTTCCAGATCCAGTTTCTGTGAAGACCATGACCTCACCACTGGATTTGTGGTGTTGCCATCAAGTACTGTGCCATACAAGCCCCAAGTCCCTCACTAGCATGGGTATGGTCTTAAGACAGACCACACCAAAGACTGAAAGGGATCTGGGAGCATCTCTTCATTGTTATTTTATTTTCGTATTAATGATGGGTCAATTTATGTCCACAGATTTTGCAAGGCAGAATTCACCAGGGATACTGAGGAGGGGAAAACTGAGACACAGAATAAGGCTTTTGGGGAAAACAAGAGGTCTGAAGTTGATTAAAAGAAAAAAAAAGGCAGAGGACCATAATATTTACAGACACATATGTGGAAGAAGTGACTCTTCCAAGGACAGATGGCAGCCATGGAAACACAGAAAATGGCTGGCTGGCCAAACTGCTTTTCTGTATTTGTCTCATCCTTTCCAGTTCACGCCAGTTCACTGGAGCACACAGCAGAAGTGCCAGCAACTTCTTCTTGTGGAGGGTTCCCACCACTGTAACAAGCACAGAATCCATTTCRGCACCGATCAGAATCCCATCAGGCCTCTGTGAACCACCACCTGCAYGCTCAAATCAGAGCAGCCATTGCAGACGCAGCTATGGGAGAAACCAAAAGCCAGATCTTCCCTTACACTGGTTGATTAATGGGGGTTGGCCACAACTTCCAAACAAACAGGCATCAGAGAGTTAAAGTGTTCAGTCCAGGGATGAGCCCTTTGTAAACACACACTGTCCCATTAAAAACCATTCCCCTCCTGCATGAAGGAAGTGTTCCTCCATGGTGAAATTTATTGACACGTCAGTGAAGCAGCCCAGAAAATGAGGGAGCCAGTGAAGTTGGCCATCAGGGCAGAGGAATGGCACAGAGCTGTCATGTCAAACCAGTGTCAAGCATACAAACCTCATCTTGATATTCAAAGTTTCTGCCAGTATTCCAGGACAGGTTTACACTGGCACTGTATAGAATGAGGCACCCTCCTTCAGACCAAGGGTTCGCATAAACTCATAACAAAATTTCACTTAATATTTAACACCTTGGGTAGGGAGCCCATCTTCTTGCCTAGAGATAATGATTAAGACTCTCTTTGATCTGTATTTGGTCATGTCTTTATTTTACCAACTCTTTTTTTTTTTTTTTTTTGTGCTCCCCAAAGGTACCAATCTTTTCTGTTAGCTCTTGGCTGGGTTACTGCAGAGAAGAGCCTCAAAGATGCTTTAAGGCATAGCACAACATTTCCTGCCTTCCCATGATCCTTCCAGATTGAAGGATCATTGAGCCATGTCCTGCCTCCAAAGTTGGACAATAGCAGATGCCAAGGGAATAGTATTAAAACAGAGCACATGTGAAGAGATACTTTCCTGACACTCTCCCAGCCTCTAGAARTCTGCTAGACATGGAGATTGTGTTTGTCAAAGTGTTTGGGGTGTTTTATTACATCAATTTGTTCCGTTGTTTCTTGAATTCACAGGAGCTTTAGCATCTGTATCACCCCACACCACAGCTTTTCATCACTCATCCATGGTGYATGAAAAGGTATCTCTTTATAAAGGATCTAGAGCTGTTATTTCCACTGTTATTTTGAGGCTCCACAACTCTTGTATGAGGAGGGATTGGTCACAATCCCACCCATCTTCTGCTCCTTATTTCTSTAATAACCAACTCTATACAGCAGATGGGAGCCTCAACATCAAACCCAGCCCCATCCCACTGAATTGTCCCAAGAGCTGAAAAGCAGCTGAGAACAAAGAAACAAAATACAGAATTGAATGTTGAGAATGGACAGRCTTATAAATTTGAACCATTTTTCAGAGGAACAAAGTTTTGATCAGCAGATATTTCAGGAATGCTGAACAATCAGATTTCATGAATATGAGGCCCTGGGGAAGTTTCCTTTATTTTCTTTTTTGGCTGGTACATCAGATGAAAAACTCCAGCAATTTCTTTTGTTCTTACATTTCCAGAAAAAGAACAGACACAAGCACACCAGATTAATCTATTTCTGTGATTATGCAGAATTTGAACATGGATGGTTCTGGAAAGCTTYGTGAAGCACATGGCTCACCACATTTATTGGTACCTCTGAAGGACTGGGAGAGATGAATGCTGAGTTCTGGTAGAGGCTGTCAGAAAGTTCAGATCTTGCTTTCCTTTCCAAGAATTTCAGCAAGAGTTACTGAGACAATGAGATAATCCTGTTATCATTAAGGCAGTAGAATCATCAGGCATTAATTGTAGCATCTATCAATAAACTTCTCTAGSTTATCTGCTCAAAGACACAAAAGAGTAAGGCTTCAGTTAAATAAATCTGCTGAAGCCCTCCATACCTTTTTTCATTATTTTAACCTGTTGCCCAAATTGATGGAAAATAAGTCCTCAGCCTTGGAGAAACTYCCTCTACATTTGATGCTGCTGTTTCTTGACCAGTTAATAAACATCARTGGAATAGAAGAGCTTTGAGTCTGCCACCAGCATAAATTGTCATTTAAATCCTTTCCAGTAATAAGAACAATSAGAGCATGTGCCTGGAAAGGACTTCAGGGAGCCATAGCCTTTTAACCTCCCACAGCTCTTTGGTCAAGGACTCTTTAGGGAATTTGGCAGGTTGGCAGTGTTTGGAACATCCACATCCTGCGCCCAGCCACACTGAGCAGTCRGGCAGGAACATTTCCAGAAATTACAGACAGGCCTAATTCCAAGAGAGGGCTTAATCTTCACCAACACAATGYTAAGTAAGAAAGGATTCTGGTCTCCATTTTATCTGGACTGTATTAGCCAGTACTGACTGTGCAACTGTCACCAAGCAAAGAAGGAAAGTCAAAGCAACCCTTTATACAATTTCCATGCTGCACTGATTCCTGTATGCTCCTTATGGACCCAGCAAAGCACCTCACATCAATCTGCAAAATTTATTTTTAAAGCTTGAAGTTAAGAAATACTTGAAAGAAACACATGGTTTGGGGGCACTATTAGATCAAGCTCAAACATACCTGATATCCTGCATTAATGATGTTTTCTATTCCTTTTGCTCTGTCCAAKATAAGTGGATATTTGAAAAATGTACTTTTATTTCTATCCTACATTTACTCCATATCTCAATCTTTAAATAAAGTAATGGAGTGATTTAGCAGCTTTGGTGTTGCTGCACTGTTATAGTTCCAGAAGGCAGGATGTACTGGGGAACACTTAGGAAGACAAGCAATACTTCTGTCAGTCACAGATCAGTGAAAGAGAACCTCTGTACAACTCTTTTTTTTATTCCTCATATTCCTTTATATTTTTTTTTAACATTAATGGATGCTCCATCATCCAAGACTGCATTTTATGAATGCTTATAAATGACCTAAATATTTCCTGGTAACATGAAGAATCTGGATGAGCTAACAGGAAGCAGAAGATCTCCATCTTCCAGAGAATGAAATGGAGTTTCCATTTACAGATGGCTCAATGGCACTTGGGTACCTGCCAGCTCCTTCTTGCCACTAAGAGAACCAGTAGGAATAAATGAAGCTTCAGGAGTACACCTCCCCGTTCCATTATTTTGGCAAGAATGGGTCTAAAACTCCCAAGAAATCTCCTTTCAGATCTCAATTCACTCACACAGAGAACTTCAGCCATAATTTCCAGAACACAGACATGTCCAGCTCTTGAAAGTCACACTGACACATGCACTGGTGAGCACAGAAGGATGTCAAAACCCACCCTGGGCTCACTGAAACAGATCCAGGACATGCATCTACTGAACCATTTCAGCAAAATGCTGGCTCAGAGATAATGCATGATTTGTCAGCTGGAACGGACTGTAACCACCTCTGTATAGCCTCCTGTTGTGTTCCACAATTCCCACCCCACCCTCAGGGCAGTAATCACCAGGATCCTGCCTATCTCCTGCTGGCCASGGTTATCCAACCACACCCTCATGGGATTTGGTGTGAGCACAGATGGGAAATGGAAGGAAAAATGAAACATATTTGCTTTGCACCCCACTCTGCCTGGAGGGTTCTGGCAAATCTCTTTTCACWTATGGCAGAACTTGGCTTGCCCATGGTTAAACCTCAGCAGCTCCTTGACAAGTGCTCTAACAACAACACAGGGAATGGGAACCAATACCAGAAGAGACAGGAAATGGAGAAAGCACTCTCAAGTACTTTGTTCTGAAACAATTTCCCATTGTTTACAAAATAGCAACATTTGAATACATTGACCTGATTTTAGGCAGGTACTTTTTCAGCAGGGCATAGCACCTTGTTTCCTCCTCTACCTCATTTAAGACACRTCCCACAGTTTGTCCTGTTGTCAAGGGACACACACTTCCCTTYAGGAAGGAGATCCTTTATTTTTGGRTAAAACTCATGCCCTTTTAAACTCATGCCCTAGACTCTTCTCACCACTGGCTGTACAGATCCTGGGCTGGGCTGACCAGCCCTATAGGGCACAGAGCACATCAGATGTCACCCTTCACTCCCTCCTAGGGACTTCTCACTCCCTTATTCCAAAAACAATGCCTGCTCTCACTCCAGACAATGGWAAGAGATGCAGAACTCAGGGCATCACTCAGAGACCCATAAACACTGCAGTTCTCCTGGACTGGAACACCAAGGGGAGAGGTGGCATTTAAAACAGGATCCAAAGAGATAAAACTCCAACAAAACACCACATAYGCAACACAGTAGCAAAAGGCCACTACTGAAACATGTGAACATTGGCTAAGCACACTAGTTGATTCCAAGCTATTTTCCATTCTAGAAAAGGCAAAAATCATTATAAATTAGGCTTACAGAAAGCCAACAGCAGGACTGTAATGCCTGTGTGATTTGAAATTGCTCATAATTTTACAAAACTTTATCTCAGCAGATATTTCCGAGGTGGAAACTGCAGACTGAATTGCTTCAGAAAATATATTCATGAGCATTTCCTCCATTTCTAAAACACCTATGTTTTCCWTAACCAGATGTGACTTTGCCATTCTCATTTAAATCTCAGAAAATCAGGCCAAGTTGAGAGCCCCAGAAAAACCTTCATTTGCAACTACTCAGCGAAGAACAGCTGGAAGAACAAAAGAAATTTAAGAAAAACTTAAATTTCCTTGTGGACCCTAAATTCCTTGCGCAGCCACAGCTATTGCTGTCACAAGGTACTACCGAACAGATTTCCTTCATCCACTTGTGCAGTGCATGCCAAAATGCAGGATTAGATCCTGATCATGGGATGACATTTGAAGGTCATTCCTGTCCCCAGCAGCTACCACAGAACACTGCTGCATTCTTATCATCATCATGAAGCCTGAACACATACCAGAGAAGGAAAACTAAATCCTTGCTCCTTCTGCCACCCTRCTCTCTTTTTTATTGACAAACAGGTTCTCACTTTCCAGCTGAAGGCTGACCTCAGCCAAGGGATGGCAGATCAAGSGTTACCCAACTCTCTCCCTCCATCACACAAAGTAGGGCCTGCACCAGCACATCTTCTGCAGACTCTGGCACACCCACATAGCCAGCGTTCTCACCCCATCACTAACAAACTGTGTTTCCATAATATATCCCTAGAGAAATCTTCCAAGTCACCCAGATTCCCTTACTCCTGAACATCCCTGTTTCTAGTTGACATTCTGGGCAGCTTCCCTCAAAAGAAGTGCTAAAAATAATAATCTGCAAAACTGACTTGAATTCTCAACCAAGTTCTTTCTCATTTTGATAGCCATCTTCTGGTTTCACCTCTGAGTTAACCCTAAACAAAGTTCCATGTGCTCCTAACACACTGTCACAAGGTGATCAYGCACTAGCAAACCCCCATGAGATCCTTCTGGCGCATCCCCACATCTCAACATTACAAACTGTTGAATCAGTGAGGTGGGAGAAGATGTGGTACAAAGCTTGACAACCCTTTCCATGACAAACATTTTCCTAATATCAACTAAATCTCCCCAAGCACAACTTGAGGCCATTTCCTCTTGTCCTGTCACTTATTACTGGGGAGAAGAGACTGACCCACATGCTCCTGTCAGGGAGTTGTAGAGAGCAACAAAAAAAGCCTTGTCTCCATCCTGCTTTTGATACTTTGCATAGACACACCAAGRAGATGTTGGCCAACTTTAGGCAGGAATGATCAACAGACTCCTGGAGCATCTCAAGGTTCTTCAGGCCCTCTGCAGGATTCCAGAATTGATTTCTTCTTGTACATAAAGGCCACAGACTTTTCCTCATTACTGGGCTCCTCTACCTTCACCCCACTGGTCCTGTTTCATTCACTTCTACCAGTGATGGAAAAGCTGGKAACTAGAGAGCAGACAAAACGAGACCTACCACAATTTGCATTCCCATATAAGCATGTCTTCACACAGAAGACAAGGAGTGAATATCCTCAATGTCAGGACTCCCAGTAACTTCTTCCTGCAGTGACAAAATGGTTCAATTCCCCAGACAGAATCAAAAGATGAGGCAGATTTTAACCCGGTCCAAGGGAAAGGGTGGGGGAATACGGGCTGAGTCAGGAGAGAGAGGTGACTTCTTCCTGCCACACACCCCTTCACCAACACTTTTATCTATGTCGAGTTTACAAGTGACTAAATCAACACAGAGCACATCTCCTCAAACCTAGCTTTCTCAGCTTCAATTGTGTAATTAAAACCATCCTTGAGGAGGCCATCTGTGCAAGGCAGCCTATAGGAAATGGAGCTTGCACAGATGGGACTTATCACACAGCCCCTCGTGTCATATCAACACAYCAGCTTTGCAAATTTGCCCTAAATAAACCAAAATTGACAACACATTCTGTCTGAGGCCAGCAGGGCTGTGTAAGTCGAGCATGTACTTGGCAGCGGCTGGATTGTTCTCTCCAATTTTAACAAACAACTCTCTCATAAATGGAAAACTTGTGAACGTTCAAGTCTTGTGCTGTGTTCAAATGTCTGGAGGATTGTGTTCATTAAAGTCTCCTGGAGCGATCAACTAATTGGCCTTCAAATTCCTACACATGAAGCTGTAGGTTGCTTAAAATGAGCAGGACATGACATGGCCTCCTTAAMATCCACAGTGGGGACAGACACTAGTCTGGAACATTTTCTAGTTCTATTAACTCTTCACCAATACATAAAAATAACACTTTAAAGATGTTTATTTTTACAAGTTACATTAGGTGAAGAATATAGTTGAACAATATGGCTGAACACATATGGAAATGCTTAAGCAGCAGCTCTATTTGCTGTCCAAGCAGTCTGCAGACAAACACAATAAACTGAAGTTACACATGACAACTCAATGTACTACATGAAAAAAAAAAAAGACCAAAAAGTGTGTTTTCATAATTTTTTTTTTAAAGGAGCATCTGAGAGAGAAGAGAGTGGCTTGAAACAGGCAAGCACAGAAACAGTAAAATACAACTCAGGAGAATAAGGCTTTGAAGAGGAGCCTTCCCAAGTCAGATCACACCTTCAACTGGCCTGTGCCATGGCTCAGACAGTGGCCTATGGGAGAGAAGTATAGGTATAGTATAGTATAAGTATTGTCTTCCTCCAGAGAGGAGAGAGAGAAGTGGAGAGAAGTGCAAGCTGTGTCCCCAACACATCCCCTGACTCTAAAGCAGCCTGTAGTTTGATTTCCAYATGCCAGGTCTTCTGTACTGGTGTAACATAGACTTTATTGATCTTTCTTCCAAGAATTGAACCAACCMCTTCCCTGCAACCTCTAGGCACCAGAGACTTGTTGCATCAGCTGCCACGCTGTACTCAGCAGACAAAGCAGTGTTTCCTTTTCTTTTTCCTGAACTTGCATTTGATGCCCATACTTTTGGTTAGGGAATTAAGGAGAAATGGGGAACAACTGCTTATCTTTTGTCCCACTCCTTTGTTCCAGCTCAGATGTTCTGCATTTGCAAACTGTCCCAGAATGTGTACCTGGCTGAGGCAGTATCTCCTTTAGCCTTAGCTTTCTCACATGTCACTCCACATTTACTGACACAAAGTTTAATCTTAGGGTTTGTTTTCCAGTCACAGGTAGTTATTTTTGCAGCTTTAGATTTGACTATGCCAAAGCTTCAAATTCCCTCCGACTTTATTTCTCCGTCCATTGCCTCCCTCAGGTCTCTTAAGACTCCTGTCACTCTCATGCTAACCACTCTGGGGTATAACAACCATCACTKCTACACCTTTTCTCACCTTTTAACCAGTCACTGATTTATTCTTATTACTCTTATCCTCAGGAATGTCAGCTGCTCTACAATGCTGTGACAAAGGATCATGTCAGAAGCTGTCAGAAATTCTGAGGATACCACACACACTGSAACACCCGAATCCAGATGTTTTTCCTTGAAGATTCCTCAAGTGCAACTTCCTTTTACAAAAGACACGCTGACTCCTCCACACCCATTTAAAATCAAGTACCAACTAATTCTAATCTATATTATTCTTTTGACAACGCTGCACAACACAAAGCCAGATTTCTATCTTCTGCTCCTCAAGCTCCGTGAGCTCTCTTGCAAGTGGGCATCATATCAGCCCTGTCTGTTTTCTAATAGGARTGAGGAGGTTTTAATTGAAAGGTTGCTTACAAGTGTTAATTATTCAACAGTTCCTCTCCCGACTCCATCCTAGGCTCTGACATCATGGTCCCTGCGGCAGATATTACTGTGTTCTTAAATTCTTAAATTAATAGCTGGGTTTGAGATGGGTTCTGGTAAGGAATCCAAGCACAATGTAGATGCCTCAGAAACTCAAATGTTTCTTTCTGCTCCACCTCCTGATTTGTCACACCCTGGTCTTCATGTTTTTTTTTCAAGCTTTTGGACAAGCTTCTTATTCCCAAYGTATTTGGAAAAGGACTGTTACTTTTTACACTTTCTGAAAGCCTTTGAAAATGTTTATTCTTTTCTATCTTCCTCACTTGGTCATGACTTCAGCTTTTGGAAGGATGCCCTTGCTTCTCCAGCCTTCCTTCCCTGCTGCTTCATATCAGAACTTCTCTCACAGCATTTGATAGAGTTGAGGCATTTCCTCTGCAACACAGAGCCTTTAAATCAGCCTCAGATCCCTACAAYGGTTTTGCCCTTGTCACAGCTCCTTTCAGTTTCTTTTTAACCTGCTACCTCATTCTGATATATTTTTCCTTTGCAATTCAAGGGATTTCACTTCACTGAAGTTTTTGGCTTGGGTTACTTCTGCAGGATCTCTGAGTGCACTTGTGTTCACTGGCAGTACATTTCTGTACCAAGTTCTGCACAATTCCCAGAAGAAAGTAAAAATTATCTTCCCCTCTCTAGATTCCTTTGCCAGATGTTTCCCAAGGATGTCATTCTTGKACTGGGGTGCCAGTTTTCTCTCATTGTGT
This sequence comes from Malurus melanocephalus, assembly GCF_030028575.1. Lineage (NCBI taxonomy): Eukaryota > Metazoa > Chordata > Aves > Passeriformes > Maluridae > Malurus > Malurus melanocephalus. The sequence goes on along the minus strand of NW_026623656.1, from coordinate 566,569 downwards.
TTCCTATTCTAAAGCACCATACTCATTATTCTGTACTTTTCCTATACCAAAAAAGAAGTATTTTAGCTTATTTCTGGGTTTATCATGCTGAGTTTTCTCTGTGTGTTCAACAGAAAATATGAAAGTTAATTATGCTTTAAGAAAGGTAATTAGCATTTAACTATTATTCATCACATAAGCACAGAATAATTGTTTGCATCGCTTCTATTTTGTTGTCCTTAATAAATACATAAACATCCAGAAAAATGAATCCATAGGACAGATCCAGTTCTGCTTACACCAAGGAATTAAAAATAATTGCTCTCTTTGGAATTTCAGAATGAAATACAGCACTGAATCAAATATTTTCTTTAGAATCTCAAAGAAAGGCAAGAAATGACAGGACCTTGCAGGCAGTTTATTTTCATTGCTCACTGAAAAATAACTATGACTGTTATTTAATCCTCACCCAGCTCTTCCTGTTGATGTTGATGCTGATCATATTTGACACCTCAAACCAGCATGTCAGTAAGGAAATTGTAACTGAAAACTTCTCATTAAGTACGATTTTGTTTTTTAAACCCCTGTTAGGGGAATAAGGCTGCSTTTAACTGCAGTGGGAAATGAGCAAGGTAAAGAAATTGTTGAAGACCTGAATGCTGGACAGAATGGTACAGACGGTATTTTTAGGTCAAAGGCTAAATCCTCACAAAAGGAAAGACAAAGTTACRGGAGAGACAACAAGATGCATCAGCCCTAATATTGCACACACTGATTAAAATGTCAGCTGACGGTAGAGAGGCATGAAATAGGATTTAGGTATCAATTAGTATTTCAGTGCTACTGTTCCTTCAGCTGAGCCCTCCATTGCYCTGTCTCTGCCCTGCCTCCTCCTGCTGAGGTTATAAGGAGAAAGATCCCCTTCTCAACTTGTACTTTCACAGAATCTCCTGAGCTGGAAGGGACCCACAGGGATCACCCAGCCCAGCTCCCAACAATCCCCCTCCTGGAGCTCTGGCAGCCTCGGGGCCGGGACCATTCCCTGGGGAGCCTGGGCAGTGCCAGCACCCTCTGGGGACAGAAGAACCTTTTCCCAATATCCAACCTAACACTCCCCTGGCACTGGGGAGGCTCCAGCCATTCCCTTGGGTCCTATCCCCGCTCACAGAGCAGAGATCAGTGCCTGCTCCTTCTCTYCCCCTCACCAGGAAGTTTTAACTGCAATGAGTCTCCCCTCAGTCTCCTCCCGGTTGAACAGACCCAGTGACTTGAATAAGAACCACTGCCTGCTCCTCTAAATCACACCAGAGAAGCCACAGCATCTGCCAGGCCGTTCTCCAGCACTGACTCAGCAACACAAGGAAAACTTTGAGCCTGCAGTTACACATTTTCAGGGTTTTAGGATACAATATCCAGTCACAAGAACAGAGAAAGGCAAGATCCCAGCAAGCTAGACCCACCACCTTCTACAGCCTCTGATACTAAAAGGAGGAACTATAATCCTAAGATAGGCTTTCCATCACAGCTCTGAGCCATGGCTGCAGGGACAGTGCAGCCCCACACTCAACAGAGCTCTCCTGTTCAGGATTCCAGCTGTATGTTTGAGCTTACACCCTCATTTCCCACAGATCATCAAGCTTATCCTGTAGATACATGTACCAAAGTGGCAAATTGACATCAAAATAAAGTGATATACAAGTCACCCTGAGAACCAGTTTGAAGGCAAGGGGAAATGTTTTACATCATCTCCCAGAGTAAGCTGAAGGAATTCCTGATGCTTGGGACAAGGGAATTGGTAATGAGAGAGAAATAAATTCTTTCACCTCTGGGTTGAAATCCAAGTCAGGCTGGTAGTAGCCAAGACCCATTAGCTCAACATCTGCTAGTTGTTTGGCAGGCCATGTGAAGTGAGTTATATTCCTCAGTGTCCACATCCCAGTCCCACTAATTGGCACCACATTGGCAATCCAAACACAGAGGTTAAGGTCTGAACACACAGCAGGCAGCAACTCCGAGATCAGGCAGCTTCAGTTTTGAGGACACATGTGATAAATTATACTTTTGGTATATGGAACTCCATTTAATTGCCCCACCATCCTGTTCTGCCCTCAGAATAAAATTGTAAATCCAAGCGAGCCAGCAAGCTGTCAGCATTCCCTTACCCAGTATGCAGTTCCTGAAGCAGTAGCACTTTATTAGGTCCATTACTAGCCAAAGCAACTTAAATAACTGTTTAATTTTTAAGCAAAATGCTATACAGCATAAAGTTAAGTATGAGCTAAAGTGTTTGGATAATAGTTACCAATATSCATAAAAACAGTATCTTTCCCTCACTCCAGTTTTTAACTCAAAAATGCAACATTCACTAAAAAGGCAGTAACAATATCATCTTATAAATCCCAAATAACAAGGCTCTTTTCTCTTTATCTTTCCTTCTTCTGTGGCTTCCCAACAAAGAGTGCACAGGACCAAAGCTGATTCGAAAACAAGATCAATTAACTTTTAGAGAATTATTCTTTGTGTAGCCCCATGGTAAATCATTTCTGTCTGAGGACAAAAAAATGTTAGCTCTTAATACATAGTAATAAAGGAAAATTGATTTTTTCATATAATCTGAATATGGCAGCATAAAACATCAAAACTATGAGGGAAAGAAAGTCATGTTATAGTGTAGAAACTGTTCCTGATGTTTACACATCACTTCAGTTTAAGGAACTGCTTATGATGGGAACATGATGAAAGCTGTTGAGCATGAAGGGAGATGGAAATGAAGCCAAAAGAATCATCTCTGCCAGAACTCCACAAGGAGAGAATCAGAGTCAGTGAGTTTGGGAGGGATCTCTGGAGTTTTCCAATCCAATCAGCTGCTCAAAGAATGGCCAACTTCAAAGTGGGATGAGGTTGCCCAAAGGTATTTTAGAAAGTGCAGCATAGTACAATGCCCTGCAAAATCCACYTATAAAGAAAGTTTTCTTGCAAGCCAAATCCCCTGTTCATTTACCACTGYTCTGGAAATCATTCCATTCTAAGCTGTTTTGAGAAGTAAAATGGCCAGCTGCCATCAGGAACAGTGATACCCTGCAAAGGAAACAAACCTAATCTGAGTACCCATTAGGACCAAGGGATTGAGACTGGTAGAAGGCAGACTTGGAGACAGGAAACTCTGAGAGAGTTTGGAAAGTCCAGTCCGCCCRAGATCCATGTTTTATCTTACACTAGAAAGGTATGCTCAGCTTGTGGGAAAAAGGCAGCAGTGACATAAAGCCAGTGTGCAYGAAAACAAACCCAACCCCCCAGCTCTGCATTCCACAGCCATGCTCAAAGGAGGTTTTCCTTCCCGTGCAAGGAACACTTGCACAGTTTACATCCATGGGCTTTGATCCTCTCTCAGCTGCCTCACACAGGAACAGTTGTGCTTTGGCACAGCTCTGCCCACTGCCTGGCTCTGCCAGCACTGCCTGCTCAGCTCTGCCCACACTGCCTGTCTGGCCTGGCCAGCCTGACTTCTACTAAAAGGTGCTGCCAGCTCCCAGGGCCTGCACACACTGTTGAGGATTCTGTCTTTTTTTTTTCCCCCTCTGCTCTGCCCTCATGAGAYCCCACCTGCAGTGCTGTGCCCAACCTTGGGGGCCTCAGCACTGAAAAGACATGGATCTGCTGGAGCAAGTCCAGAGGTGGCTACAGAGATGCTCTGAGGGCTGGAGCCCCTCTGATCTGGAGCAAGGCTGGGAGAGCTGAGGACATTCACTTGGAGAAGACCTTAAGAGCCCCTTCCTGTGCCTAAAGAGAGCTTGTATAAAGGAGGGAGAGGGACTTTTTATATAGGCAGGTAGTGACAGGACAAGGGGGAATAGCTACCCACTGCCAGAGGGCAGAATTAAATTAGAAATTAGGAAGAAATTCTCACCTGTGAGGGTGGGCAGGCCCTGGCACAGGTTGCCCAGAGAAGCTGTAGCTGYCCCTGGATCCCTGGAAGTGTCCAAGGCCAGGAACAACCTGGTCTAGTGGAAGGTGCATCTGCCCATGTCAGGGAGTGGGACAGGATGAGCTCTAAGGTCCCTTCCAATCTAAATTAGTCTGAAATTCTGTGATTCAATATGGACCAAGGGATCTGTCTGATTAAGCAAGACCTCTCCTTTCCCAGAGCTCCAATATCYGTGCTGGGCTATCCCCGCATCTGCTTCTGGCAGCAAGGACACAAYCTTCTTTTTTCTATCATTATTTAAGTCTTTAAGGTGGATCTTTTCTCACTCTTCTCTATACCTTTGAGAAACAGAATAGGCTCATGCCACATATTTTAAATGTCTTCTGCTTGAAGACACATTAGCAACTTCTTTTAAAATCACACTGCTGCAAGTGATCATATTGACACTTGAAGTAGGATCTGCTGTGCTGATATTGAAAGAGAATCARAGGGGACTGTGATGATTGCCAGGAGTCTGGCATAAGCTAGAAAAAACCAGGCTGGCACCAAAAACATCAATGCAACTGCTCTGCCTTTGGCCACATTTAACTCTCCAAGCTGCCAGTTGAGGAGGTGCTGAGTGCTCCAGCACTAATTCCTYATGCTGCAGGAGTTAGTGGGGTAATAAGGCCAAGTAAAGGCTAGCATCAAGTGACGCAGTGAGCTGCACCAGCTCACTACATCACTTGAYAATAACCTCATGATGTCACTTGATGATACCCTCATGCAGGTATCAAGTAAGCATTTATATTCAAAATAAATGTTTTCCCACAAAACCAAGCATAGGAATAATACCAAACTCATGAGTTTCCTGAGAGTAATTCCWCTCCACTTAGAAAACAGGAGGAGTCCAAGAAAGAACTTCTCTGCGGGGGAGGAAGGCAGGAAGGAAGGAAATGTGAATTACATACACCTCTAGATAAGTTCCCCTTGAAAAAAAGGAAGGAAATTAGAATTAACTAAAAAGAGCATGTTTAGCATCACTGCACAAGCTGGGGAAAAAAACCTCGGAAATCCGGGCTACAGATAATGCTGCCTCCTGTCCGTGGCAGGCCTTCCACAGTCACTGCCCCAGGGAGAGGTGAAAGGGCCATTTTTCACTCTTTTATAAGCAGCACCACTTTGAAGTTACAARTCAGAGTCACCATTTGATGGTCACCTCTCCCTATGTCATCCTATGTTTCTTTGTAATAAGGCCRTTAAAAAACATGTGTTTTCACTTTTTAAAATTATTTCTGAAAAAGGATAACTCATAACTGAACAGAGACAAGGGCTCTGTTGATACAACAACATGTGGATTAAATCTGAAAGGAGAAAGAAAGCTGTTCTAATAAACTGACAATCCTGCTCAGAGGCCTTATATCCAGATTAGTGTAATAAATCATGAGGGAAGATTTCTCTTTGGCTGAAACAACCATTTATTTAGGCATGGAACAAGAGTATTTTAAAATTGTTCTGGAAATTGCACACAAAAGACTTTCTTCATTTTTGTTCTTTTTTGTTTGTTCATTTTCTGTTGAGTTTTAAGCACACAGCCAAAGTTTTGCATTTGTTTTACTTAAAAATAGTTACTTTTGGAGGCTTAAACCTATCACAAGTCAGCCAGACAGCACCATTGGGCTCCTACAGAAACAGGAGAAAAAAAAAAGAAGAGAAAAAAATGGTTCTTGCTCCATTACRTCATTACATTAGGCAGCAAACTGCCCTATGCTTTATGCTTTCCCCATTATGCTCCTCTCCTGTGTTTTTATTAACTCACTTGTACTTGTTCCCTTAGTGTCTTTTAGCAGTGGCTTTTTCTCTCTTTTTTAAGCATGAGACACTTGGCACCATTGCTACGTACCCTTATCACACACAATTTGTCCTACAGTGGCTTCTGAGCCCAGCATAAAACCCTGCCCTGTCAGAACATCAGTTGGGGGGCAAGTGAACAGCAAGGAGGGGCTCCAGACACCCCAGTCACACCACCAGCCTCAAAACACTGCTCTGAACCAGCACTGGGCATCCACATCCCCACTGTGCTGCTCGGCAAAAATCAGGGCGTGGCAGAACTGCTTGAGTACAACACTGACTATATCTATAGATGGGTCCTAGAACTGCAATTAAAAAAGATGTTTTAATAAAATTCAGATTTGTACCTGGAGCTGAGAACCAATTCCCTTTCATACACTGTGCCACGGGGATGGCATTGGCCAACTCAGGCGAACACGTCACCACAGAATCCATGGTTCAAACAATGACAAAAACCAAAACATCATTATCATAAAATGAAAGTTTCAGTTCCACAGAATTGTTCTGTGAGAAAATATTTCTAGGAGATGTTACTCATAACTGGAAGGAAGTGTTTCATGCAAGCAGGCTGGAGCTCCTCTCAAGTATGTTCTGTAATGTCCTTGGCTCCTGGATTACCATAAGTTTTTAGAAAACCCAAACTGTGGTAAAACACGAGACATCTGGGTAGGAGATGGAGAATAACACTAACAGGGTGAAGATCCTGGCTGAAGCCTCTGACATTCACGGTTGTCAATCCTAATGTCACTTACAGAAATCACAAGAGTACAAGAAACACTTTAAAAAACCACTAAAAACCACAATGCCCAGACCCACAGATGAAATGCTTAAGCTCTGTTTTTAAGCAACTGTTTTTATCTCCACTAGAGGAGTCTTTGAGTATTCCATTCCACATTAAAATCCATCTGCCAGGCAGACAAATAAAAGGTTCCTCAGAAATTCCAGCTGATACAGTCAYTGGGAAGCCATCCCAGCCTGCCTTGTCTGCTGCTGTATTCCCAACTCCCTGAAAGAATCCAGGGGCCACACATCAACCCCAGATCAGATCTGGGCTGCTGTCTCTCCGCATACCACTCCCTTTGCCCAGAGAAGCTGCTGCCACCCTCCCAGCAGAGCAGTGGGAGCTAGCAAGTGTACGAATGCYAGCCTTTGTGCTGAGGCTGGTTTGCCAGGATCCCCTGCCCAGACCTGACTCTAGGGACTGTTCACCTGGTGCCATCAGCTGCCTCACAGGCTGCAGGATCTGCCCACAGCGCTGCTTCCCGCACATCTGCAGCCACCCACGTGGCACCACGGCTCAGCTCAGCTTCTGCTGCCTCCTCCTGTGCTCTCCCACTGGCAGGGATGTTGAAAAACCCTGGAGCAGGAACAGCTCGATTTTTTTTTCTACTCCAGGCAACCCCTCTTTGCCAAAAAGCTAACAAGGGGACAGAAAGTTCTGGTGGGGCAGAAAGGGAAAGTGCAAGAGGAGATTAAAAAAAACAGGAGAGAAAAAAGGTCTGACCAGTACTTTTTCTTATTATTTTGCTTTTGATTGTGGAGAATGAAGCCTAGTGATCAACAGAGTTCAKGGAAGCCCTTACACAGTGATGCAGGACTCCAAGGAAAGCGTTCTCTTTGGACTGTAGCACAGAGCCCTCTTTGATAACCCCTCCTGTTGTCAAAATTTACTGTCTTTACCCCACAGACAAATCTGCACCTCAAATGAAGCTTCCTGGCAAGACACACATGGCAGTCYGGAAGGCTTCCCAGCCAGGAGCTGGTCAGTCAGTGGACAGCTGGTTCTGCTCATAGCTGCCCTACTCTGTGACCTGTCACATCACCCTCCATGCCATGCCTCCTCTCTTCTTGGAGAGGCACAGCAACACCCCAAGGAGTGGTGACACAGAACCAGCACTGCTCCCACAGCATGGGGAATTTAGACGCTGAGTAAAGCCATACCTTAAAGGTGAGGTTCATGCCCTGCAGGGATGGCTCCAGCCTAGGAAATATGCCCTGGGTTTTGCCAAGGCTCCCCAGGGTGGGGATGAGTCAGTGCTAATTGCTCAGAAAACATTCTGGGTCCCACCGGTTTGGAATGGTTTTGTAAAAGAAAAACAAGGTATGCTTGGACAAATGTGAGATTGTGTTTGTGTTTACAGACAATCTGACTCTTGCRTATAAAGAATGCTGTTCCTTGGGCAAAAAACTAAAAACATCGGGAAATCAAAAGTAATGCAAATGATCTAGCTCTATAATCTTGCCAGAACAGAAGCACCACCAAAGCAGTTGAACAATAATCACCATCTTAAATTTGACTTCTCTGACTCTGCTTTGTTCAATATTTTAATTATATTTTTTTAAAAAATCTAAACCACTTCAGATTTTAAAGCACATTTATATACATTGATTAATTCTCCCAAGGTAAAAATCATTATCCTCTTTTTGACACAAGGAAAGTGAAAGGAGACACAACAAGCTATTTGTCAAAGGCACAGAGGAAATGGTGGAAGGACTGGTACAAAATCCCAAGAGTTTCTGGAGCAACTTATTTTTTTATCAAGGATTTACCTTTTTAAAGATAACAGCAACCAAAAAAATCCAAAATATTTAGGATCAGGGAGTTTTATCGGGTAAAGGCCACAAGAAAAGCAAGTTATTCCAACTTACTAAWCACATTTGGAAAACAGCAGTGAATTCTCTATTAAAGTGTTGCTATGTTCCTTGCAGAGCAAAAGCATGAAATCAGCTCACAGCACAGGCAGTCTTGCCTTGGATCATCAGTACCCAGGGTAATCCAGCTCCACATTCCCACCTTCTGCTCTGGGGCAAAGGACATTTGCATGAGGATTTTCTCTGCAGAGCGGGTGGGGAATGCAGCCACACGGCTCCCGTGGGTGATTCCAGAGTGCCCTCTAACGAGGCTGCAGCTGCATTTCACACACACAGGGAYACCAGAAAAATCCAAAAAGAGCTTTTCCAGAAATTTCTCATGAAAACCCAAGCTTTGTCTCCACTTGCAAAGGGGAAAGAAGACGATATACACTAACTGGTGACTGCTCCTGCACAGACATTTTATATTGCCCTACACTATGCAAGCCCTCGTTGGTAAACATCTCAGTAGGCAGCAGGACTATACAGAACAATGGGAAAATTCATAGTTCTCCCATTCCAAGAGAAGAAAGGATATTGAGTCAGACGACAGTTAACCCAGTAAAACTTTTTAAGAGAGATTGAGTTTTACACAATCTGTAAGGAATCGCTGGGTAAATTTTCAATATACAATGTAGTTAAATCAAACTTTACAAAAATAAGTGAATATCATCAACAAAATTCACAAATCAAAATTTAATCTGCTTTAATATATTCCTTAATACACTGCTATACCATAAAGTACTGCCTATTTGAAGGCTGTCTGCACCCAAGAGTGGCCACACAAGCTRCAGTGATGAAACAGGACTCGGTACAAGTTCATACAACAGACACATGGTTTATTGCCCAATTTGCTTTCACCCACCTAGTAAACTAATAAACCATCATGCAAACCAAAGTTCTTATTACTTTGAGAAACAAATCTCACGCTGATCCTCAGAATACAAATTCATTTTAATAATCTTGGCATCACATTTTTACAATAGGTCTGTTGCTTCCCCTTAAAGATGCACCCATAGCTATGCCATGAGAGCACAGCTGCTCAGTGTAGGCTCAGAACAGTGACAGCAGCCTGTGCAGCTCCTGTCCCCTCCCTCTACCCTGTCCCCTACCTCCCCTCTGTCCCGCACCAAAGTATCCCACTCAGGTGTCCCCTAACACCCCAGCTGGGAGCAGAAAGTACAAATGATCCTTTCCCAGGCTCCTACAAGACAGAATGGAAAGGGGCAGAAGTTCCTGAAGCTGCATTGCCCCCATCCTGCCAGATGTGTGYCAGAAGCCTCTGAACAGACCTGGCAAACTCACCCCAAGGGAGGACAGTGAAGGCGTCAGCAGCTGGGCAATGTCTGGGGGGGTCCCACTGCCACCACGGAGCTGCAAGGAAGCAAACAGGTCTGTGAGCACTTGTAYACCTGGTAACACAACACCTCAGCCCCACAGCCCCCAGCAAATACACSGGACAGTGCAAGCCTGGAAAGAGGTTGGTGGGCATCAAATTCTTCCTTAAACCCATCTCACATACTTGTCAACTTCTTTACTTCTTGCTAAGCAACTTGACTGTAATGTTAAGATCATGAGGTGCTMTGAGGGGAGACCTCAGAGAAACCTGCAGCTCCTCCCGAGGAGTAGCAGAGGGATGGCTTTGACCTCTGCTCTCTRTGAGCAGGGACAGGACCCGAGGGAATGGCTGGAGCTGTGTCAGGGCAGTTGGAGGTTGAGTATCAGGAAAGGTTCTTCYCCCAAAGAGTGCTGSGCACTGCCCAAGCTCCCGAGGGAATAGTTCTGGCCCYRAGGCTGCCAGAGCTCCAGGARCATTTAGACAATGCTCTCAGAGATGCACAGGGTGGGACTGTTGGGGAGCTTGTGCAGGGCCAGGAGTTGGACTCAATGACYATTGTGGGCCCCTTCCAGCTCAGGRGATCCTGTGAGTCTATCTGGGTCACCAAAGACTACGAACACCAAACCAATGTGATGAACCATCGAGGGARCCAGCATCCTGACCCACACATGTTATCCACTTCAACAAGCACAGCACCTCCAGAAAAGCTMCACTCCATGTGTGGAATGGCCCACCACTGCTCACAACCAGCCCCAGACAACAGCACCCTCAGCTGTACAGGTAACAAAAACCTGCCCTGCTCCAGTGAAACTGCAGCTTGAGCCTGTATAGCACAACTGCACTGCCCTTCTCAAACAGCCAAACTCATTTCCTTTMWRCTTCTAACAGCAGAAGATTTTAGTYGCCAASGAATATTTTCCAAAAATGTACAGGCAATTGCATAASCCAAGAAACCCACATAGAGCAGTTTGATAGAGCCAGGATTTCCCAAGCAGTGCTGTGCACTCTCTGATATGTTCAGACATTCCTCACAGCACTGCCACATTCCAGCCAACTCTCTCCTGATGTAACAGTTTATTCCTTGAGGAGGTTCAGGCAGAGTTTGACATTACAGAGATCAGCAGCGGACAGGCAGTGTCCTGGCTGTTTTGAAAAAGAGACTTTTCTTTCATGAACATGTAACCTAGACAAGGCTCAGTGAATTGGTATAAAATAAAAAAAAATATCCGAATGTCTCTTTTGAACCAGAGCTGCATCCTATTCAGCAGACAAAACTGTGGAAAAATGCAAGAGCAAACAAACCTCTGAAATGAGTAAGTGAACCACAGTTGTGTGTAGAGCTGTAAGGGTAACCTCTTTTAAGGTACTCAGCTTTTGAAGGCAAAATGAACAACAACCAAGAATAAATCACATTCTGTGGGTATCACTAGCCATGGAATGAGCAGTAAAAAGTATTACACTTAATCAAGAGTCTAAAATGACAGAAGCCACACATTTAGACTTAACATGAAGTGTGACTATATCCTTGCCAGAGATGGAGATGTAATAAARAGGAAATTATTTAAATGCATGAAATCCATGTAAAAATGAATTCGAGTCTCTCTGCTCTGGCTCAGTAATGTATGAAAAGGATCCCAGCAATGCCCAGCTCAGCAACCTGCACGAGTCAGAGCTGTACAGACACATCTACAGCTTTGCTCTCCCAGACTCAGAGATGGACTGGGAAGAGAAGCACTGGGAAGAGAATTTGGCTACTGTATTGTGACAAAAAAAAAAGAGGCTTTGAAGCGTTGTTTTTATGTCAGTCACTACCACAATGAGCAGAGGCAGGTAAGGCCTGCAGGAACAGCAGTTCCAGAGCACAGCACCAACTGGAACTGCTCCTGATATATCAATTTTAAATAGGTTTCAGTATTGTTACTGTTCAACTGTTTTTACAACATAAATTAGATTTTTTTTTCCCTTTGCTTAACTCTTTCATTATTTATATGTACTTTTTCTTTATTAGCAAATTCCTTCTTCATGATTCACAGTGTGGTAAGTACAAGAAATATACAACCATGTCTATAGGATACTGGTCAGAAAAGGCACATAACTCTCATGTTTTACAAGTGATCAGACAAGAAGTTGAAGGATTTTTAACTGCTCCTGGTCTGACTGGATTCCAAAACACTTCATCTATCTTTACCTTCCCTGCCCACCTATTCCATGCAGAAGAAACTGCAAGGATTATTCTGTAAGAATTAGCAACATAGGATTTTTGTTTCTGCCACAGAAATATCTTTTTCTGGTACAGAATTGTCTTTGACAATTGCCTCAACTCTCTAACAGGTTTATTCCTTCTTAGAGCCAGCACCAAGGGCTTTGCCCAGAGCAACAGCCCAATCAAGAGGCAAAGCTGAGCCTAAAGAAGTTGTTAATGACATAAGCAGGGTTTATTGCCTGATTTTTACCTGCTGTCCATACAGGAGTGTTTGCCCCAGGTCTCCCAGCAGGCAGTTAGAACAGCTGGGAAACTGGATGAAACTCTCACCTTCCAGGCCCAAGTTAATGCCATTTGGTCACATTGCAACAGCAAGCCTCTACACATATTCTGAATGAAGGAAATTTTTTATCCTCTGGGAAAACAGCTTTTCAGACTTCTGATATCCCACATATACATATCCCCCTTTCATTTTTCTGCAAGATTGTTTCAGAATTTTATCACTGACGTCTACCAGTTCCTCCAACACTGTATTGATTTATTACACATTCAATTAAAAGATAAATGTGTGAACCTGCAGGATATTCAGCCTTTAGAACATGTCCTGTTTCTGTTTGTATATTTGTTCCTCACTTCCTCTGAGACCAGCCCTCCTTCCAGCACCCCTAGTTACCAAGAGAGCTGCTTGAGGAGGCTGTCAGAGCACCAAGAATCCTCAGAGAGCTACAAAAAAAATTTTTATTTAAAAACGTATTACACAGATGCAATAATTAGCTTTTGAATTAAATTACTAAAATTTGGTTCAGAAGAAAATTCTTAATTCCAATAAAATGTCATTAGCATAGAGGTGCCCTGTGTCATTCCCTCTCCTCCCAGGTTACATCACTTAACACATTAGCATTAAAGTTATTTAATGCACATTTGGGTAAWTTATTTGCTCACAGGAGCATAAATTGATATAAATGCACAGACCTGAGTCTCTGTGAAGTCTGGCATCTACCTCTGCACGAGGATCCCTCTGCACCCAAACAAAGCAGAGAATTCAGAACACAGSGAGCACTCCCTGCCTCCTCTCAGCTTCTCCAAAATGGAGGAAAGTCACAGAAATTACACTGGTTCCAGCTTTGCCAATTCCTGTTTGCCATGAAAGGAGCAAGCTGAAGTGTTCAGTTTAGTCCTCCTGAGTATCTGCACATGCTCTGAGCACTGCACCTTGACCTGATGGGGCTTTGTGTGAGCAGCACTCTCGACTGCCCCAACAAAGAGATGAGTTTTCTGCCACTGCTGAACTGTAACCACCACCAAAGCTCTGGGCAGGTGAGTGTCAGGATTTCTACCAGGCAGCACTGTTGCCTTGGAAACTCCAGAGAGAGTTTTTCTGATGGTGYGTTTACTTTACAGAAGATGCATTTTCCTGGTTCTGCTCCAAATGTTAAAATTGATTTCTCCTGCCCTATTGCTTGCACATACTGTGAGAAAACACATGGAATGAGAAGTGATGGCTAGCAGTGATGGTTGTGCCAAAGGCTGTCCCCCAGCCATGGGCAAGTGTCTGTTTCCATGTAAAACCAGGAAGGCAGAGAACTCTTGATCTACACCAAAACACACGGCGCTGTGCAAGAGACAGTTTCACTGCTCATGGGAGCACAGAGAGATTTGCTATTTTAACGAAAAAGTAATAATTTCAGAGTGAGTTYAGTAAATCCTTTGGTTAACCCTTTTATAAATCCTCCTACCCTGAAAGGACCCTCATCCTGCTGAAACAATACATGGAGTCTGACCCAGTTGCAGATGTCCCTGCTTACTGCAGAGGGTTGGAATGGATGGGTTTTAAAGTAACCTTCCAACCCAAATTATTCTGTGATTGAGACAAACACCCCAAAATCCCTTTAYAAGAATCTGATGAGGTCAACAATGACAGAGACAGTTCCAGCAGGAAAACTGCTTTTAATGAGGCCCAAAAGCTCTCATKGCACCTTAACAAAGAAGCCTTTGCTGCGAACTCCTGTCTGGATCAACTGCAAAACTATGGGGAAGAGTAAATGTGGGCAGGGATTCCCTGCACTAGTGTAACACAACTCTTTGCCCACCTCAATGCCTGCTCTTTGTGGCCAAACTCTGATATTTAAACAGTGGAGAAACACACACATCCCCTTAATCTAACTTTCTTCTGGCAGAACAACCTATGGAGTTCCCCAYTGAAGCAGAGCTTCATCGAAAAGCRTAAGATYTCTTAAACCTGTCTTTAGACACCAGCCTTTCAGCAATGTTAAATGAACCCCCTGCAGTTTCTGCAGYTCAGAAGGTGCCTCAGTGACAATCTCCCCATTCCCCAAAGCCCTGGCCCAGTCTAGCCCCAGCAACCTGCCCAGGACTCTGCTSTAACACACCTTCAACACTGTGATCATTTGGCTGAGGAGCTCCAAACACTGACAAGCCTTTCCCTCTTCCTGAACTATTCCTGTAACTAACCACCATCACTGCTAGGAAATTGGATCACATTCAGAAAAATTTGTGCAGCTCTCTCAGTTACCAGATCCTGTTATGCTGTTGTTGGAAAGGCTGACRAGATCTTCCCATAGGCATGGGATAACTGCCCACAGGCATGGATTTCCAGAGTGGCTGAGTCACTCCTGAACTCTCTTCTCTTGAATGTACCTAAACAAACAATTTATTCAGGGCTTGTTTTCCAGAATGGAGCATTTTTGTGGCCTGCTCTTAAACCCCCAGTATTTTTATATCTCATGAGATCCTGTAACCAGAGATGCTCTGGTAACCYGTTCTAACCACATGCACACACATGATCACTACAGCTTGATTTCTTTAGAAAAACTAAAAACCACACGAGCAATCAACTCTTCCCCCACCAGTGAAGTTCATGTTGTGTCACTGATGCACCTGTGTCCTGCTAGTCTCCCTTTAACTCCCATTAGTCATTTTCGTGGAAAGCTGTTGTGAGCTCCAGATTTCACATRGTATCAAGATCCTCCTGCCATTTGGAATGACCCAACAAAACAGGTCAGGCCAGGCCACTGTTGCAACACTTTGTCACTGCCCATCTCCCCTCTGCATCAGCAGGGACCTTGAACAGCAAAGGTTACAAACCTGCTTTGGGCTCAGTCACTGATTGAACAAGAAGGTAGGAAGCTGACTCTCACTCATCTATGGCTTCCATTTAACAACTGAGGCAGGAGTTGTCCTAAGGTCATTCTTAAACTTTGTATCGCAATACCACCTATTTTAACTAACTTATCAGGTTGCACTAGAGTTCAGTTCCTCACAAATCCAGGTTTCATCCAGCATTCATCAGTAGACTTAGCCAGATGCTCAAATCCTTTCTCAGGAAGGAGCCCCACTGAGGGGATCTCTTTTCCAAGTGCATGTGGTTTAGCCTTTAAACTCTACGCTCRTTGTATCTGCAGTACCTAATTATATGAAGATTTTTACATACTTATTTTATTCCACTCCCGCTGACATCACTTTAGCAAACTACCTTTATTTTCCTAAAACACATTTACCTTTCTATGCACGGACAAAAGTTGTGGCACTTCTAATCCAAACTCTTCTTTCACATTCTCCACATTTAAAATCAGTGGCAAGGAGCCCAAAGCTGAAACCTACCACTTCCACCGCTGTCTGGTGCAGGACTACCACKGATTTCTTTGGTTTGTTAAATTGTAATTAACTCGCTCAAGCACGTGTAACTCCTGTAATTCCGTCCCGCCACTCTGCGGAGTTGGAAGGTGTGCCATCACCTGTAATTATGACCCTGCTCTCTCCACCCTGCTCCCCGCACGCACGGGCTCTTTGCCCAGCCCGCTCCGCCGCACCGACACGGCCGCCGGAGCCTCCCCGCGCCGGAGCCSGTAGGCCCCGAGACGCTTCGTGGCTTTATTTCGGCGCGTGGTGCGTACACCCGGAGCGGCCCCGCCGTCCCCGCCCGCTCGCCGCTCCTCTCGGCGTCCAAGGCTCAACGTCCGCTGCGCCGGTCCCGGCTCCTKCACATGGGGCCGGTTTCCCGGGTTCCTCTTGCCGGGTGCCGTCCCCGGCCCCGCCCGGGCCCGCTCGGAGCCGCCTCCGGGACTCACCTGGCACCGACCGGAAGCGCCCTGAGGCGCGGTCCGTCCCTCAAAACCTTCCCCGCGGCAAACCCGAGCGGCGCCGGAACGTCTCGTGCACAGCGCCGCGCCCCCATCGGTCTCCTGTTGGGGGCACCGASGCACAGAGCCGACAGGGGGCGATGCCGCCCGCGGCAGCGCGTGAGGCCGGRGGGCGGGGCTCAACCGTATTGACCAGAGCACGGCGGCACTACGCCTACCGTACTTACTGTAGTTAACGCGCACTAACTGTAGTTAACGCGCACCCTGCATGGCCCTAAGACTATTTGCTCTGTTATTCATATTAAATTCACATTAAGTATTTTACTCAAAGAAGCTCCCAAAGCGGCATTTTGGCTGCGTCAGCGCCGGCCGCGGGCTCCCTTCTGGCGACTGGTCAGGTGCCCTCTGGTGCCCTCAGACCCCCCTGGTGCCCGCTCAGGTGTGTCCCCCCGGGTCCCGCCGCGGGGTCCGTGTGATGCACGTCCCACTTCCCGCTCCCCTTCCCGCGGCCATGCTCCCTCCCGGGCTCCGTGTCCCCCTCTCCGCCCCCTCCCGGGCTCCGTGTCCCCTTCCGGGGTCCGGGTCTCCTCACGGGATGCGTGTCCCACTCCTTCCCCTTCCTGCGTCCCCTGGCGCAACCCGGGGTCTGTGTCCCCTCCCGGGGTCCGTGTCGCTTCCCGGGGTCTGTGTCCCCTCCCGGGGTCCGTGTCGCTTCCCGGGGTCCCTGTCCCCCTCCGCGCCCCTCCCGGGGTCCGTGTCCCCCTCCCGGGTCTGTATCTCCTCCCCGGGTCTGTGTCCCCTCCCGGCTCTGTGTCTCCTCCCGCCGCCCAGGGGAGGAGCGGAGCGGACAGAGGAGACCGCGCTCCCCGCCCCGCCAGGTGAGGTGCAGGTGAGGCGCGGCCGGGCCGCAGGAGCCGCTCCGGTGTCCGCAGCCCCGTAGCCGCAGCCCCGGCCATGGCGTACCGGGAGCTGGTGCGGCGCTGGCACGAAGCCGTGMGGGCGGCGGACCGCGGGCACTGGGACGCTGCCCTGGAGACCTTCGGCGGCATCGCGGAGCCCCCGGCCAGGATCTGCTTCAACATGGGCTGCGTGCAGCTGCTGGCCGGGCGGCCCGAGGCGGCCCTGAGGGTGAGCGGGGCGGGGAGCACCGGGGGAGCACCGGGGGAGCACCGGGGGAGCACCGAGGGGAGCACCGGGGGAACACCGGGGGAGCACCGGGGGAGCACCGGGGGAACACCGGGGGAACACCGGGGGAACACCGGGGGAACACCGAGGGAGCGGGGGGGTCCCCGACATGGGCGGTTCGCCTCCCCCGTGCCCGGCTCTGAAGAAATGATGCTGAAACTAGAATTTTAAATCCAGCGTTTTGTGTCCTGGGTGTCCACCGGGAATGCAAGCRGGGATGTTGGAGGTAGAATGGTTTAAGGAAAAGATTTAGCAGAGTGAAAAACCGTAAAGTAAAAAGTTGAAGTTAAAAAGGTGGATGTAGCAGTAGAGAACGTGTAGTGTAGTGGTGTAGTGGTGCTGGCTAACAGTTGGACTCAATCTCTGAGGCTTTTTCCAACCTCAGTGATTCTGTGATTCTATGGTTCTATTAATACAATGAAAACTCAGATAAGTAGGAAACTTCAAGGTGTTGCAGAATTGTTTTGAAACAAAATAATAGTGAGAGAGAATATTTAGATTAGATACTGGAAACTGCATCTAGCAATGTAAGTTTTGCTTAATCTGAATCAATTAAAATCGTGTTCTTTAGATGAACTTAGCTTATTATCATGTGTAAACTACACCTCTGAAGCTCAGGCTTGCCTGATTTGAAGTGAAGAACCTCAACCCCCTGGACATGCACAATAAATTAAAAATGTATTGTAGCTTTAAATCGAAGCAGGAAGAAGGTTGTCCAATAACTGTTCTGTAGGCATTGATTTAGACATGAGATGGGTGTATTTTGAAAGCACAAATATACTGCTTGACGGCTGAAACTGCCAGAACAAAGCTGCTGTGCTRGAAAACCACTGCCCTGTGGAAGGGAGTGGAGGTGCCCTGAGGAAAAGCCTTTTTGTGGCAGCACCTGGTGTATCTGCACATCCATTATCTGTCTTGGTGAGGTGATGCAGATCAACCTTTCCCTAAGCTCAAAGAAGAGCTGAGGCTGTGCTGGAGGGGCTGGGGCAGAGCTGTGGAGCCCTGGGCAGGGCTGTGGCTATTTGGGACAGAGTGAGCACATGGCAGTGGTGCCCAGCAGAGACTTCTCAACCCCAGCCAAGGGGTAGTGACTGGGAAAATGCTCAGATTTATTTCCGTGTAGACCAACAGCTGGTTGGTTGTTATTTCATTTACGGCCCAGTAAGGCCGGCGGTTCCAGCACGGTGTGTGCAGGATCACAGACATCTTCCCCCTGCAGTGCTGTCCCTTTGCAGGCAGAGCCAGGGAAGTCTGGGCTTTCAGGAGCTGTTATCTCTGTATCTCTGTGTGGTGTCTGCAGTGATAAGGGTGGAGCACAGCCCTCCTCCCGTCTCAGGAGGACACTTGGCTCTCCCAGCACAGTCACTCTGAACCAYGAGCTGCTGCCAGCTCTGCAAGCACTCACCTGTAGTCAGCTGTGATGCTGARTCCGAGGTACTGACTTAGGGTCCATTGTGGGAAGCCCTGCAGCTTTCTGCCTCYCATCCTTTCATTACTCCTCCCCTCAGCTGGTCTGGCTGCTCTTGCTATTTGGCAAACTCTGCACCAAACTGCACATTTTCCCCATTTTCAGAAGCCAGATGGCCAATGCAGCTCATGTATGTCCAGTCCATTGTGGCAAAGAGGGGTAAAAATCTGAAAGTCAGCTCACACAGAGACAAGACCTGAACAATGACCAGGAGCTGTGTCTGRCCCCTCAGAGCTGGGCAGGAGCCCAGGCACTGCCTCTGTGAGGGCAGCTGGGACATGGCTGGTGAATGCATGTGCCCAGGCACCAACGGGACAGATCCCAAATGATCCCTGGGAYGTGCCTTTGTTTTTCTCCTCAGGCATTTGACAAAACCATTGCGAAGGATAACTCCCTGGCTGTGGGCTACTTCCAGAGAGGGTTTGTCCACCTGCAGCTGGAAATGTGAGTGAGGTGCACAGCCAGTGCAGTCTTTGGTTCTCTCCTTCAGTCATGCTTTATTCCTAAGCGTAAATGATTCTTTGATTCCAAAATTCACTTCTTCCAGCACTCTTGCAGGGTTCACAGGGTCTGCTTTGGAAACCCTGTCAGCAAGTCTTATCTCTGGTAAGAGCAGCACAGCTCTGGGGCCCCAGGGGTGGCTGACACATGACATTGCTGTCCCATACACACAGAGAMTCCGGCATGCAGTGCTGCCACAATGCTATGTTGCCATCCAGATTTTCTTTGGGAATTAAAAAATTATAATTAAGGTTCATGGTGTGTCTTCACATGACACACATGAGTCTGGCCTTCCTAAAAATGCAGGCTGCCCACTCTGCTGCAGATTTCGGGGGCTTGATCTCAGTCTCATTGATGACATTGTGAGATTGCTCCAGAAGTGTCATGGGATCTATTACTCATTGTTTCCACAATTAAATCACAGTGCCATCCTCCTCAGGGAGGTGGGTGAAGTATTATGCAGATCTTGTCTTACCTTTGAGTTCAGTTTTTTTTTTTTTGGGGGTTTTTTTTTTTTTTTTTTTTTTTTTTTTTTTTCTGTTGTTTCCCCCATATTCCCCCAGACTTTAATTTCCACAAAATGCCTGTCTTTATTTCTGGGAGGGAGTTAAAATGAGTGGTTCTGGCTTCTCAAGTGGAGGGGCTGTGCCCAGGGCTGGTGGAGCCACAGGCAGGGCTCCCTGGAGCTGCTCCACAGTCAGCAGAAGCAGAGAACTACACCCCAAGCACACCCACAGCAGGGGTAACACGGCTGGGGGCTGCCTCCTGCCTGAAGAGCTGATGGCTCCCAGCACCTTGGGGCTCATTCCCTTGTCAGAAGCTGCTCTCACCCACCCACACCCACCCGGGACCTGCTCTTGGTCAGGTGCCCACTGCACAGCCCCTCCCAGACCCTTCCTTTCATCACCTGCTTTTATTTCAGTTGCATAGCCGGTGTAAATTCAGACTAATTCCCTTTTTATCCTCAGAGAGTCTATAAATTTCTAAATTTTGAGGTTCTGAATTTTGAATTTCCAAGTTTTGGTTCTCTGACCATGTGTGTACCTTTCCTGCTCTCCGTCAGCTGTGTTCCGAGCCCTTGGTCCTCCCGAGACATGCTGGGACAGGCAAGAAGCTCCCAGCAGTGGATAATCATTCTTTACAAAGATGGCACATCTCTGGAGGAGCTCTCCTCACACAGGCTGCAGAGCAGAAGACATTTTATTTGCTAGCATGATTTTCGAACTTCTTAAAAAAAGTCTCTAGTTTCTTTAGTGTCAGTTTCTTATCTCACCTCTGCATTTCAGGTACGAAGAAGCTCTCTCTGACTATCACATGGCCTTCAGTCACCTAAGACAAAATCCCTTCATAGACTACAAGCAGTTGGGGTTGAGGCACATCCTCTATGCCTGGGAGGTAAGAGTCATTTTGGCTCAGCAATCCTTCCCCACTGTTGAYGGGGTCAGTAGCAGGCATTAGTGACCCAAGACTTTTTCAAGAAAGTACATTGGAACTGTAAAAAAATTCTGCTTGCACTTTTTTAAAAGTAACTTAATAGTAAAAGTCATAAAACAATCTAATCTCTGGAGAGTTTAGCAAATGATGCAGTTTGAAAAGTAAAATTGTTCACAGCAGGTGCCCAGGAATTTGTATATTGAGGGGTTTTTATCTTCTCTAAATGTAGGCTAAGTGGTGGCTGCCCCTGGATCCCTGGCAKGCTGGACAGGGCTTGGAACAACCTGGGATAGTGGAAGGTGTCCCTGCCCATGGCAGGGGTTGGAACTGGGAACTTTAAGGTCCTTCCCAACCCAGACCAGTCTGGCATTCTGTATAATATTTACACTTACATGCACGTAAATAACATGAAAGTTTAGTGAACTCCTCAGCTCTAAAAGCTGAAAGAGATTGTTACRTTGACAGATGAGAACAGAGCTGATCCATAATGCAGACTTTAGGAAATTCAGGTGCATGAAAGCCTCTTTCCAACTGCAATAACTGATCTTCCTATTCCCWCTGTGCCTGAATTTACAGCCTGTACTCAGGCTGTGTTTGCCTTTGTAAGTCTTMATTCTGCACCTCTTACTGTCACACAGAGCCAGCCTGCCACATTCTGTGTTCAAGGAAGCTCAAGATCTGAACTGTTTGTAAACTGGTGTAGCATTTGGAATGTAAAAGATTCCTAGAAACTCCCCTTTACTGTGAGGGTTCATTTTGTTTTCTCTGAGTCCACACACCCAGATTAAAAAGAAGATACGGGAAAGAGGATTTAACTCCTTACTTCCGTGACAGTGAGGAGTCATTGTGTAACTCCAGTCAAGCATCTCAGGCAATTTTCATGCACCTTATCCCTGGCAGGAGGAAACTAWCGTTGGCATCTGTGGTATTACCCAAACCTCCCTGGTTTTAACAGCTTCAGTGCCACAGCACTGCCTACTCTGAGCTCACACACTTAGGTTCTCTTGGGAAGCAGCAAGGCTCAGGAGTGTCCCAAGGAGCCTGGTGCCCTTCCTTGTGTGAGCACACARCCCCTCACTCCAGGCATCACCAGGACATGTGCTGGCACCATGCTGGCCTTCCAGATTTGGGATCAGCACCTTGGTTCAACTGTATCTTCTTACCTGGAGCTCATTTTTCAAAATGCACAAAAACCTTTCTCTAGCAGAATTGTGCCATCAGCTTTCCCCATGCAGGGCCTCTCACATGCTGCAGCTGATCTTCTCTTGAGAGATACATGCATGGTTTGAAAATCTAGAAATATTTGCCATTTGTAACACTTCTCAGTGAGTGAGAACTGCTGCCTTGCCCCTCTAAGAAGGACCATCCCTGCAGTTCCTGTACAAGTTCAGGGTTGCCATTCCCCACACCCCCAGAGTCTTCTGCCATGATTAATGAGTAAAAGAAAAGCATCCTGTAAGCTACAGCCCTGTTGTGAGCAGGGAGTGCAGCCAGACACACACCTCAAGTCCCAGCTGATAACCCTATCACAGGAGATAAGGAGCTGTCTGACAGCGCTCTGCCTGTGGTCCAGCAGCTTTCCCACACACCCAGTGCTGCTCAGTGACAGGGAGAGATGTCCCACTCTTAATATAGACCACAGCTCCCCAGCACCCTGTAACACTCCCACAGCCTGCACTTCCCCAGGAACACACTGACRTGCTGCTGAAGGGTGACAAGCTACAGTTGACAATTTGCACATTCACAGCCCACTACAACATGAAATAGTTGCAGTTAAGTTATTTTGCAGTGACAGGAGTCAGAATTATAAAAATCATTACCTAGCTGCATGCAGAAGGAAACCMAAGAAAAGCTTCCTGGCCTTTCAGATGCAGGAAGAATCAGATTTAAACTCACTGGTACCAGGGTCTACACCTGTGTTCCCATGTCTCTCACCTTGACCTGCAGCTCCAGCACACCCAAGTTTTATCTTTTTCCTTTCTGACAATGAAGTTTTCCCAGCTGTGCTGCCCAGAGTACCTCTCCTGTTGCTGCTTTTGTGGGATTTCAGTGCCTGATCCCTGTTCMTTGGCTGAGTTCAGTAGGATGTGTTGGGTGTGTCTTGGTGCTAGCCCTCCGAGTCCCTTCCCTGTGCCCTCTCCAGGTGCTGTACAACACTGCAGCAGTGCAGTGCCACCTGCAGCAGTGGCAGGAGGCCAGAGTCACCCTGGAGAAGGCTGTTGTGTGGAGACCTGAGAGAAGATCAGCAGTCCTGGAGCTGGCCCTTGAGCGGGTGCAGGTAAGGGCAGCTCTGTGAGTTCCTGGGCATGGGCATTGGGCTCCAGTTTAGGAATGTRTGCTGACACTTGTGTGTTTGAGTGTCCCTCACACCTGCATGTTCCTGTCATTCACCCACCTGCTTGCTCACCTGCTAACACAGCCTAAGCCATTCTCACGTGATGCTCTGCCAAACCAGGGCTTCAGGTAACTGAGGAACTCCATCACCCTYGGGTGCTTCTCTGCCCAGAGACACCATGGTAGAGAATTTTGGGATAATCTTGAGGCTGGGGAYGTTGTTTCACAGTCTCTAGTGTTTGGGAGCTCAGTTCTATTTGTTCTTGTCCTGTAAAACCAGTTGCCTTGAGCAGTGTTTCAAGTGCAGAACCCCCACAAGCGCAGGTCTGGAGAGTCTCCCTCTTCATGGCACTGGCTGACTTTTTTTGAGTCCCTTTGGCCTCAGGAACAATTGGTGGCAGCTCAGATATTATTGTCAATCACTTTTGGAGCTTAAGTAGGGGTTGAAAGTGTTTCTAGGGCTGCTTGTAAGTAATAGTTTCCTGTTAGACTCCTTTATGATCAGGAAACATTTGCTGATCTCTGATTTTCTCTTCCTGGAGTGTTTATTAGTTTGCTACCTTCAAACTTTACAAGAGTTTCATACTTTATAAGATATTCATACTTTGTTTTTAATCTGATCATCTCTTCTGGCATCACATTTGTGCTTTACATCAGTGTATTATTTATAGCTGCTATTAGCACGCTAGTCAGTGGCTGAACAGAGAAAACATTTGAAGTCAAATAGGAAAGCTGTCTAGAAAATTTGTTTAATAAACCTTTCCACCCACCCCATGCCAACAGTGTCAATCCTTGACTCCWCACTGAGGAGGGGCTGCTGAGCTCTCAATTTGCTTATGCTTTTGTGGAACCTRAATGGCCTTTGTTGAGTTCACAGCTTTACTTTTTCCCCCAGTATCTTTCTGGAGCTGCTCTTGCACACCTAGGGACGCTGTATTTGCTTTCCACCGCTCTGGTGTTTCATTCAGTAKGAATTGATGGCTTTTCCCTTACCTGCTTTCCCCATCCCAGGACCGCCTGCTTTTAGAGCCCATGCTGGTTCCTCTCGGGGAGCTATTCAGACCACGRAAGAAGGAAGTTGAAGAGCTGGATTCAAAAGATTTCCTGGGCAAACCCAAGGTAACAGGCACGTAATTGTCAATTACTGCAGCAGTAAAAAATGCCACTTCTGCCATCTCCTGAGAGCAGTGCCATGGGGGGATCCAGAGCAGGATGGTCAGTGCTTGCAGCCAGTYCAGGCAGCTGGGACACAGAAGCCAAAATTTGTTAGAATTGCCACCTCTTCTATCAAAAAATGTACTTTGGCAAGAAAAAACCCTCCCAATCTTGGTCACTTTTAAGTTGAAAGGGCCGAGCAGGTACTCTGGAAACCCATGGCTGTCCTTTTGCTAACAATGATGTTTTGAAGAGGAACACATTCTCTGAGCATGCTGCTGCTCAGTCCTGTGTTCCCAGTGGGTACATGGGGCACAAATGCTTTGTCACATCCTCTAACAGGMGGTAGCAGAGAATTTCTCTGGCTCCTTCTGTGACCAGTGCAGTCAGGACAGAGAGCTTCAAAATGAATAAAGGAAAGGGAAAGTTATATATTTCCATACTTCTRAAGAAATCTTGGAAAGGCTAAAAAWCTGGGACACAAATGGTTGAAGCTGTCTTGGTAATCCAGCTCTGCCTCTCCCACTGCACAGCTCTGCACTGTGCCTTGAGRTGCCAGAAGGAAACAGTTCTGAGCAGATAATCTTGGATGAAGCTTGGGAGTCTCTTCATTTAGCCTAGATGCACTCATTGCTTTTTTCTCTGGCAGGTGATCTCGTCCATCATTCCCAATGATGAGTACATTGGCTTTGAGCCTCTCAGGCCTCAGGTGAGCAGGACAGAGACGTGAAAGGAGGAGTGGAGCTGTCATGGAGCTCCAGAAAGGGGCTCAGGTCCAAACACCATCCAGGGAAGAACAGACTGTTGAAAAAAACAGTGCAATATCAGCCTGGATCCGTGGGGATGTTCAGAGCCAGGCTCAGCACTGCCTGGAAGGGACTCAGTGATGGGAATCTCTAGTCCTTTAAATATGCATTTTTGATTCTTCATYATGTCAAAACAGAAGTGCTTTGCTGTGCTTCATGTCTTTGCTCATCTCTTCAGTGAATGTGGCAGTGTGAGCACAGCTGTCTTTCACTGAGCTGGGAGCTCCATGGAACCAGGAGGGAGGGGGAAGAGATTTTTTTACTTCCTGATGAGATAAAGAGGGAGGGGAAGAAACAGAAGGTACATCCTGGTAAGGTGTGGAGCAGTAGACTTCTTTCTGGGTGGTGCAGAGTGACAAATGGGGTCAAGAGTAAAGAAAAAATAGCACAGTCAGGAGATAAGGTGGCATGTTGCGGTAGGAGGCCCTGTTATAAATAGCTGCTGTTGTTTCTCCCACAGAAACAKGGCTTCTATGAACCCAGTACCGATGCTCTTCGGTGAGTGTTTAGTCCCACCCTGCTCTAACCCTTCTCTCACTACTTCTGTTTGGAAAGTCTTTTGTTCTCTGGTGTCTTTGTGTGAAGAATCCGAGGGATCCACCCACTTCTGAGCAGGGGTGGAGTGAATGACAAACACACAAAGGCTTCTGTGGCTGCAAGGGACACTGCAGGTKCCTGGCATCTCTYTGCAAGAGTCTGGGCAATTTGCACKGCWTAATTCAATAGTCTTGGGAGAYGGGCATGGATCATGCCATGGCTAKGGAATGGAAGCAGAGAGARTGGGATCTGCCCAGATCTGTGGMAAGAATGCTCAGCTGTCCCATCTTAATTCCCAGGACAATTCCAAATACTCACTACCARCCCTATTGTCCTGAGCCCCTGTCCTGTTCAAACCCCAAGAAGGTAATTTGTTTTGGTGATACTGTACCAGCAGTAGTTCAGGGCTGAGTTGAATAATTGTTTTGACCCTGACAGTGTTTATCAGCACAGTGAAAATGCAGCTGCATTGGGCCAAGCAGTGTTTTCCAAGCCCCTCTCGTTCCCAGTTGGACCTAAGAGCAGCAATGGAAGCGCTGATTTCCTGACATCCTCAGCTTACAGCCCGTGCCAGTCAGGGTTGGGGCAGTGTGGTAGCTCAGAGCCATCAGCACCCACAGCCCAGGCTGCTGCAGTAGCCTCCTCTCTCCACAGGGATGCTGAGTCTGGGTACCACCGCACCGTGTCCCGCTTCTGCCCCGAGGAGCCGGCAGGGCTGGAGSTGGCAGCCGGGAGCCTGGTGTTTGTGCTGAGCAGAGCAGACGGCTGGGCCACGGTCATCCACGATGGGCAGGTGAGGGACACAGCCCCTGAGCACAGTCCTTGGGCCCACCCTGCAGGGCAGGGCAGGGCAGGAGCCCAGGAGCTCCTTTCCACACACCTCAGATTACCCTCTGCTCTCACCAGCCTCTGCCACTCACCTCTGTAGTTCCACAGGGATATCTTTTGGGCTCTCCACCATAGAGGATCCTATTGTGGAGTTGTAGGATACCAGACCTCATCAAGGACCACCATCTAGAGCAGGGTTTGTCACCTGGGAGCTTTAGTGGAGCTGAGGAAATGAATTGGTCCTTACCTGGTCTRTAGTGCCTTGTTAAATGAACTTTGGGAAGGTCTGGGGAGGTTTCAGCTGTGAAGGCAGGTTTTTTGAAGGGCTCTAGAGAAGACCTAAGGAGTTAGAGCCCAGCAAATCTGACACCTTCCTGCAGGCCAGGGAGCTGTAGTGTAAACAGACTGAATAAAAACAGATAAATACATGGAAAGTCTTTCGTTGCCAGAAGCCATTTCTCACCTGTCTACTTCRGTTCTTTGAAAGCGCCATTGTACACCTGGATAGGGTTCAGCCAGTGAATCCCTGCCTATCTTTCAAAAAAAAAAAAGTCAGAAGATTCTTCATAAGACCAGTGAGGTAATGGAGGAAGAGAGACAGTGCTCTGAGGACTGGTAAAAATACAGTATTGCAGATTGGGTATAAATAAATAGGCCTTCCTTCCTTCCTTCCTTCCTTCCTTCCTTCCTTCCTTCCTTCCTTCCTTCCTTCCTTCCTTCCTTCCTTCCTTCCTTCCTTCCTTCCTTCCT